>NC_140382.1:5117500-5230000 GCF_054491055.1 Hypomesus nipponensis | reverse complement strand
CCCCCCCATGTCAGAATGTGCCTCTTAGGGGGCTCAGGAGTGTGTACAGGGGGCAGGCTAGCGTACACTGCCTCTGTATCATGGGATTGATGTCCATGCTGCACAACGCTGGGCCTAATACCCGGCATGACGTCTGTATACCCTGGGTGACGTCCAGGCCCCTCCTTCGTAAAAGTCAAAGAGCTGTCGTATGTTAGTGGGGCATGATAGCATGTGTAGCATTGCATACACTGAATGTTTGGACGTTGTTGCCCATTGTGCTCACGGCGGGCCCCTCCTCTCCTCTGCAGTATAAGAGGAAGTTTGAGAGGGACTGCAAGGAGGCCGACCGGGCGCAGCAGTACTTTGAGAGGATGGACGCCGACATCAACGTAACGAAGGCCGACGTGGAGAAGGTACGCATCGCCACGGGCCAATCGCACGGCAGGGCCCCGGCTGCCTCGGGTGCTCCTCCTCGCACGCGCCGACACAGTGCACCTTTCACGCCCTCTCTCCCTTTGCACATCACTCTTGCTCTCCCCCACCTGCTCCCTCCCTCCCTCCCTCCCTCCCTCCCTCCCTCCCTCCCTCCCTCCCTCCCTCCCTCCCTCCCTCCCTCCCTCCCTCCCTCCCTCCCTCCCTCCCTCCCTCCCTCCCTCTCTCTCTCTCTCTCTCTCTCTCTCTCTCTCTCTCCCCCTCCTGCTGTCTTCCCCTACTGTTCTCTCTCTCTCTTTGCGCCACGTGAGTTTAGAGGCACAGCATTACAGTGTCACAGTATCTTAGGCCAGTGTGTGTGTGTGTGTCAATGTGTGTCGATGTGTGAAGGCATCCATTGTTTCTCAGAGTTGTCCAGTGTTGTGCAGCTTTCCCAGAATCCTCAGCCCTCATGATCACCCAGGAGCACTGAGCTAGCAGGCTGGCCACCGTGCAAAACTGGGAGCTGTATGTGTGTGTGTGTCTGTGTATGTGTTTCTGTGTCTCACTTCCTTATTTATGTGGTAAGGAGTGCGTGAATGTGTCTGTTTGTGCATGTTTTGTGAGTGTGTGTGTGTGTTTGTTCTCACCCGTAAATGCTCCTCTCCATGACTACCTAACACCAAGGCCTTCAGGGTCCTCGGCTGATGTCACTTCCTCTAGGCCTCGTCAGCCGACACATCCACTGACGTCCGTGCCTCTAAACCAAACAAGTCCAACTGCCGCCACCCGCAAGGCATTATGGGTCGGGAGCGTGCTGCGTGCCTCATGATCCGCGGTGGCTGTGGACTCTGAGTTGACACGGTTCAGACCCGATTATGATGCTAATCTGGTCCGGAACAAGGATCCACTGTGTCTCCGGCCAGACCCCGGGCCAAGAAGCCACAATGGGCCCAGTGCTGCACTGTACCAAGCTGACAGGAACCCACATATCAGCGCAGCGCAGAGACAAGAGGGAAGGGGCGAGAGCAAGAGGGAGAGAAGAGCGAGAGAGAAAGAGGGGAAAGAAACCGAGAGAGACTCACTGGACTTGTCTTGTGAGGAACCAACATATCACCCCTTGGAGAGGGAGGGAGGGAGGGTGGGAGGGTGGGAGAGGGGAAAAGAGCGACGGTGTGATGGACTGACAGGAAGCAACTTCCCCTTTCTGTCTGCCCACCTACTCCCCCCCCCCCCCGCCCCCACACACACTCATCTGGGCCCAAATCATAGAAACACCTATGTCAAAGATATACACATGATCAGCCGTCTGCACACACAGTGCACATACAGCCACCATACACACACACACACAACAGCCATACACACAAAAGCCACACACACACACACACACACACCTGCACACACAGAGCCAGTCTGTAGGGCAGTATGAGATTTGTCTCTGTAGTTCAATGGATCTGTGTGCATTTGTGTTGGCAAAACTAAGGCCATTACAGCTACAAGGCTATCATGACAGATGCTCTTCTGCAGTAACCCAATGGCCTTCCTTTTATAGGTACGGTCCACTTCAGGGCATGTTGCTATGGCACTGCGTGACATTATGGGATGGTGCAGATGATTCGTGGTAAAATGGTGGAGACCTTTGGGCCATTGCTTGTAAGAGCTGCACAAATAAACCTTTGAGTGTAGGAGGATATTGTGAGCTACAAGTGAAAGCAGGGGGGGGGGGTGTAGATCAGTGTTGCTATGGAGTTTGTTGAGTTTATTATGGCCAACGGAATGTCTGACACATAAACATAATTCCTTTATGATAAACAGGCCGAACATATCACAGATAAACATGAGTCTGACGGTACTCTTATTACAGTAACACACACAAACACACACGCACACACATTCACTCACAAAAAGCATGCAGCAACAGACATGTAAGCACAGACACACACACATTTGCTCATACACACACAAAACCCTCGTGTGTGAACATCAGTCATAATGGGGTTCTGACCTGGAGCTTTCTGACTTGACCGACCCAGAACTCTGGGGTGTCAAAAGAGAGATGACTCAGTCTTTCTCAAACCCTCTCAGCCACGGCCACACTTCATAGGAGTTGTTCCTGCATCTCCTCTCCAGGAGGGACTCAACTTTGTTCTCCTTTCTGTTGTCCTGGCAAGGCCGTAAATGGCCCTAAATGAATTCTGAAACATGAAATGTTGTGTGTGTGTGTGTGTGTGGAAGTGTGCTATCTTGTGTGTGTGTGTGTGTGTGTGGAAGTGTGTTATACTCTGTGTGTGTGTGTGCGTGTGTAAAAGAAAATGAAGTAAGACGGATATTTTGATGCAACTTTGGCCTCCAGTGTTGGCAGGTTACTCAAGTCTTGCTACACATATGCCATTACATCACGTCAAGTCTTTATTCCCTCTATGTGTGTGTGTGTGTGTTTAATGTGTGTTTGGGTGGCCTTCTTGATTTAGTAAGCTGTGTCATTGACTGGATCCCAGATCCTGGCAGAGGAACCTTGAGAGCCTGGTGTTCTGCCTGGGTCTCTGCTCTGCCAAGGCAGAGGGAGGGGGGGTTCGAGGCAGGAGGGATGAAGAGGCAGAGAGAGAGAAGCTGAGAGAGGGAGATGCAGAGAGAAGGAGGAATGGAGAGGCAGAGAAAGGTGGAGGCAGAGAAAGAGTGAGGAAGAGAGAGAGAGAGAGAGAGAGAGAGAGAGAGAGAGAGAGAGAGAGAGAGAGAGAGAGAGAGAGAAAGAGAGAGAGAGAGAGAGAGAGAGAGAGAGAGCAGAGGAATTGAGAAGCACACAGTTCGAGTCTCACTGTAATTTCAAATACCTTTGAGGATGACATCACTGGAAGACATGACTTGTCACCACCTCCAACCTATGAGTTGAGTTATAAGGATTACAGCCCACATGTGTGAGTGTGTGTGTGTGGTTGTGTGGGTGTGTGTGTGTGTGAGAGTATGTGCACGTGCACTCTCGACTGTGCGTGTGTGTACTCCCACATAATTGGATGCACAAGGTAATAGTCAGCTTCCAATGTGATCATTCAGGAACAAGAAAACCTCCCTGTAGCTTACAACTTATGTTCCACCTGGTCGATCTACAGCACTAGCTCCAGTTTCAGCCTCAGCCCTGGCCCAGCCCAGCCCGGTCCTGGCCTTGGCCTTGGCCCCGCCTCACTCCCAACCCCCTCCACAGCCCCAATCCTTAGCCCCAATCCCCTAGTCTCAGATACACCTCCAAACCAGCCTCTAAAGGGAGTCTAAAGAGACGAGACTTGGTGGAGCGTAAAAGCTGTAGTTTGGAGGCAGCAGCCGTAGCAAACCTCAAACAGCTCCCTGGCCTCCCGCTGGCCTCCCCCTGGCCTCCCCATGGCCTCCCCATGGCCTCCCCCTGGCCTCCCGCTGGCCTCCCCCTGGCCTCCCGCTGGCCTCCCCCTGGCCTCCCCATGGCCTCCCCATGGCCTCCCCCTGGCCTCCCGCTGGCCTCCCCCTGGCCTCCCCATGGCCTCCCCATGGCCTCCCCCTGGCCTCCCCCTGGCCTCCCCCTGGCCTCCCCCTGGCCTCCCCCTGGCCTCCCCATGGCCTCCCCCTGGCCTCCCCCTGGCCTCCACAGCCCTCTCATCAGGGCCTCACACCCCTGACCACATCCATGCAGGTTCTGGCTCTGCCTGGGTTTTAGGACCCGCACTCACACTTTCACTCTTCGCCTTTTGATCGGACAATGAGATGCTTGACCAATAGGAGGGAGGGAGCAAGGGAGAGAGAGAGAAAGAGAGAGAGAGAGAGAGAGAAAGAGAGAGAGCGGGGAGGGGAGGAGAAAGTATTTCAAAGAATACTGATCAAGTTTAGCCTTCTACCTCCATCAATGAATTGTCCCTAATCTGTGGTCATACCGCCCTTGTCTGTGTTGCCTAGCAACCTGCTGACTGACAGGATATGAAGTAGTTCTCGCCGTCAGCCACCTCTCATCGCTTCCTCTCAGCGGTTGTCTGTTCAGGTTCCATGGTCTGTTTTGTTGATCAAGTTGTTTATGATAGCCGTGTTGCCATAGCCACAACATGGTTCCGGTGCTGTGAAGGCAGGGGAGATATTTATGCTCTCATACTTCCTGGTTTGGAGGGCCCTCTTTCAACACTCTGAGTGTGTTTCCTTTTTTACTACTGAAAATCTCGAAAGGAAGTGAATATCTCACAAAATTCTGTAAAATGACTTCCAGAATTACTTCCACGCTCTGGAAAATTAGTGTCAAACTGAAGTGTTTGTACCCCCTCCCCCTTTTTCCCCTCTGTGAAGCGCTTTGTGTTGCCCACTGGTATGAAATGCGCCATATAACAAAAGTTGTATTTGATTTGATTTCTGAATGTGCATATGTGATACCAAAGTTGTTAAAGGTCTTTTGGCAAATCAGAACAGGATGTGATGTACTTCGGTTCTGTACCAACTTCCCGTTTTTATGGAAGTAACCAGAAAGTTGTTAATGTTCCTTTTTTCATGTGTGTGTGTGTGTTTTCCTAATTTATCTTCTGCAATGCCTTGAAGCGAAGCTTCCACAAGGTAGGTCCTTTGAGCAGTTATGAGCTATGTATGTGACAACTCCCACTGTCTCAATCCTCTCACAGTCATAATCACTGCTGACGCCACGCACACACACACACACGCGCGCGCGCACACACACATTCACACGAACTTGCGCACACATACCATCCTAATCACTCCACGGCACTGTATCCTCGTCGGACCATGTCCTGATCCCCTGGCTCACACACACAAACACACACACACACACACACACCCGCACCTTGCATTGTCTGATGTCCTCTGGTATACATGGACTGCCTGGCCGTCTAGAGTCTTACCCATGGTTGTCTTTTACCTGTGGTATTATTTACTCTCTTCCATTTGAGTTGCTTTATTCGTCCAATGCACTCCAAGTCAACCTTTCAAAGCGATATATCTATTTGTCGTTGGTGTCTGCATGGGTCCTAGTGATGGAAGGCTGTTAGACTTGGCTTTTTCTGACCGTTTGTCACTTTTCACACCCTTTTTAACGCCGGTTACCGCGTCAGCTTACAGCACCCTGGCATTCAGGAAGCTCCTACATGCGCCCTAGAAAGAGCACGCCATTTTGTGTGGTGTCTGTTTCCTCGAACCTGAACAGGAAATGACGTAGTGCAGTTGAACGTCTTTTTACGAAATCGGCGTGGACGCCAGGGTGATATGCCCCTCAGTCCTTCGAACAAACCTGCCTTTCTCTGTTCCCGACGCGTACGCGCCGACACACTGGAGATAGATGATAGGTCACCTACTCACGTGACCCAGCGGCTCTGGTTCAACACGGGGCTTCTCAGACGTGGCCCCTTGCTCTGTTCATCCCCGTCTCTGTCTGCCAAAGCCATTTTCCACAGAGACGCAGCCTGTCTCACACCCCCCCGGGGTCAGAGTGGAAACATGTCTGTGTCTGTTAGCTCTCACCTCGGTCTGCCTTCCCTCTGTCACCCTCTCCCAGCCCCGAACCCTGCGAGGGTGTGTGAGAAAGAGTGGCGTGACTGTGTGTGTCTGCGTGTCCTCGTTGTGTGGGAGGGAGAATCTGGACTACGCCTCATCTTCCCCGGTCCAAGAGGTGTAGGAGGAGTGAGGGAGTGGAGGGGGGAGAGGGAGGGAGGGAAGGAGGGAGGGGGGAGGACACGTTGTTCCTCCTGGCCATGTTTCTCTCAGTGTGTCCGGTGATTCTGCCTCCTTGTCTGGCTGTGTGGGTCTGAGGCTGGGCCGTGTCCCAGTTAAACCTCTCCTGAGAGCCACCACTCCCGAGTCTCTGGTGTGTGTGTGTGTGTGTGAGAGTGTGTGTGTGAGAGTGTGTGTGTGCCTGGTGTAGAGAGAGAAAGACAAAGCAGAACTCCACACCACGTGACTGAGATAATCTCCTTTTCTCCATCTGCTTATTATGGATCTATAATACACTCCACTGCTCCACTCCTCTCTCTCTCTCTCTCTCTGTCTCTCTGTCTCTCTGTCTCTCTGTCTCTCTGTCTCTCTCTCTCTCTCTCTCTCTCTGTCCCCCTCTCTCTCTCTCTCTCTCCCTCTCTCCCCCTCTCTTTCTATCTGTCTTTCTTTACCTCTCTTTCTATCGTGATTCTCTCTCTGCCTCATTTTCTCTCTCATCCCCTCTCTCTCTCTCTCTCTCTCTCTCTCTTACACACACACACGCACACGTTTGATTGAGGATGATGTTCCACCTGGCCAACATCGACAAAGCCAGGCCGCCCATGAATAGACCATGTAAGGCCTTTCTGACTGTGTGTGTGTCAGTGTGGTGTGTGTGTCGAGCCAACAGAATGCCGCTCCTGCTTCTGCTGTACTCACAGAGGACTCGCACCTGCGATCCTGTAAGTGTGCGCGCGCGTGTGCGTGTGATGTGCCAGTGTATACAGTGAGTGCGCTGTGTCACGTCTGATATCATCGGTGTAGGTGCTGTCGGCGTGCGTGTGATGTTATTAAGGGTGTGTGTGTGTGTGTGTGTGTGTGTGTGTGTTGTTCACGTGTGTGTTGCGTCCCCCTCCAGGCGAGGCAGCAGTCCCAGATGAGGCAGCAGATGGCCAATGACAGTAAGAAGGACTACTCTGACTACCTGCACAAGTTCAACCAGGAGCAGAATGAGCATTACTACACCCTCATCCCCAGTATATTCCAGGTAAACGGTAACACACAGTCGTCCCCCATGTCTTCCGGGTAAACGTCCGCCGAGTGTGTTCACGATCCCAAGGTTAAGACACTCAGGGCCTCATTGACGAGCATCGCGACCGCAGCTTCATCTGCGCCTTTGCCCAACCGCAAATGGCGCACGGTGTGTTTCCGCATTTTGCGTGGTGTTAATCCATGATTCCTGTTCCTGTTCCTGTTAGTAAATGAGGCCCTCAGTATCTGTACAGACTGTGACAGCACATTTCATTGGAAAAAGACCATAAAGAATCTTTATCGGGTACCAGGCATATTGGGCTGACGTTGTGTGTGTGTGTGTGTGTGTGTGCGTGTGTGTAGAGGATCCAGGAGATGGAGGAGAAGCGCATCGAGAGGGTAGGTGTGTGTATGAAGACCTTCGCCGAGGTGGACCGCCAGGTGGTGCCCATCGTGTCGAAATGTCTCGACGGCATGACTAAAGCAGCCGAGTCCGTCGACCCCAAGAGTGTGAGTACACACACACACACAACACACACACACGCAACATACACACATAACATACACACACACGTACACATAACATACACGCACACATACAACATACACACACGCATGCAGCAGTGTCCCCTGCCTCATTCCCCAAGTTTTGCTAATCGCACTCCATTCTAGCAGAGGAAGTCTGGGAGAGGGCGAGAGACCGAAGAAGAGAAACATAGGAGAGAGAGAGAGAGAGAGAGAGAGAGAGAGAGAGAGAGAGAGAGAGAGAGAGAGAGAGAGAGAGAGAGAGAGAGAGAGATAGAAAGAGAGAAAGAGAGAAAGAGAGAGAGAGAGAGAAACATAGGGGAGAGAGAGAGAGAGAGAGAGCGAGAGAGAGAGCACGTGAGAAAAATACAGAGACAGAGAAGGAGCTTTTAAGACGGACGGGTTAGCCGGAGACCATCAAAAGGCAGGCATTGCCAGCACTCCGTCCTGTGAGCGTTTTTGCCAAGTTCATGCTCACACGGAGGCACCGGTCAGATGTGTAGCAGAGAGGATTAGAAGGAGTCTTGTGATATACCGAGATGTCTCATTCTGGCTGCCTGCCTCGCTCGATGCAGCGCAAGCCCGGTGGGGTCGGTGCAGTGCTCGAATGATCTTTCTGTCTTCAAGGGGGTCTATCTCATCCCAAAAAGGTTGGCACACCTCGCCCCCCCCCCCCCCCCGCACAAGGCCTAACAAGACTATACAATGAAATAGCCTTGGCTCGAGTGGCGCCTTGGGTGGCGTATTGTGGTATTTACTTCGAAAGCACATTAAGCTAAAAGCAAGGTGACTTCTTTGGACTCGCGAGTCAAATCGATCGTATGCACTTTGCTCACACATGGCCTAGTGGTGCGGTGGTGAAGTGCAGTCACGCCGCGTTCATGACCGTCCGGTCCGGTCTACGACGTACATGCCGCAGTAGCCTATATTTCAATTTCACGTCTCTAATGGCAAGAGGCCGCGGCGCACAGGGATGGATCATGAGCGTTGTTCAAGATCAAATTACAATGCAACATGCGGCAGCCCCCGTCAGATATGAGAGACCCTCTCAGATGTTGGGACTTTGTTGCTTTCATGGGAGCCAGCCCTCACTCTGTGGGAGCTGGGCTCCCCCTGGCTCCCACGTCATCGAGCACTGGGTTGGTGTGTGTGTGTGTGTGTGTTTGTGTGTTCGTGTGCGGGGGTGTGGGGATTGGCTCCTCGGAAATGACTCAGGCTCAAGTCTGCAGTAAACAGGGGGAGAACAACACATTCACATGACCTGGTCTCCCCCCCCCCCCCCCCCCCTCGACCTCACGCCTCTCTCCCCTCCCATCTCGTCCCCTCCCCTCATCTCTTTTTCTCTTCTATCCTTTCTTCTCCTCCCCCTCCTTTCCCCTGCTGTACTCTGCACAGCAGCTCCCTGATCCTTGAACACTGACCCCTCTGGTCTTATCAGTGTCGAATGATACCCCACATGCGGACACACACACACACACAGTGATGGTGATTAACGTGTTTTTTCCTCTGTTTTCACCATAGCTCCTGTCTGACAGATTCAGGTCTTTCCCCTCGTCCCATTCCGCTTTCCCCACACACGCACGCACACACGCACGCACACGCAGACACAAACACGTACACACACACGTACACACACACACACAGGATGTCCTTCTGATCATCGCTGTTGTCTTTGGATCATGCAGTAGAGGAGACAGTCCGATGAACACCACAATAAAGACGTGTGCCTGTGTGTAGGAGCGAAGCATTCAGAGACCATTCCACTGTCCTGGGTCATGTTTACCCTACATCCCTCAGACGGGAATTTGAAAGTCTGACGGTGACACACCCAAACCATGTGTTTTCAATATGACTCCTCTCAATGTATTTAACACCCCCCCTCGACCCCCCCCCCCGCCCCCCCTCCTCTCCCAACCCTTTGCACCTCCCTCCCCAGGACTCGAAGCAGGTGGTGGAGTCGTACAAGTCGGGCTTCGAGCCCCCGGGCGATGTGGACTTTGAGGACTACGGCCAGGCCATGAAGAGGACGGTGTCCGAGACCAGCCTGTCCAACTCTAGAGGGGAGCCCAAGGAGAGGCCGGGGGGGAAGAGCAAGGGCAAACTGTGGCCCTTCATTAAGAACAAGAACAAGGTAACAAACACACACGTCAACATTGGAAAGTACCGCCATGCCGCCATGGTTTTCTGTAGCGCAGGAATGACGGTCGGTTATAGGGCCTTCCGGGCTTCCTCCTCCGTGAACAGGAAGTCCGTCGCTTCACTTTTACTGTTCGGTCGAGGTTTGCCGTATTGGCCCCGGGGCCATGGTGTTTAGGTGTAGAAATGTAGAAATCTTTAAAACGCAAATGGGTCTTTGATTGTTTTCTTTTGGGTGATCTTAAAATGACATTGTTGCTGATAGCTGTTATTGTCTGTGGGATGTTTCATTTTCCATATTTGTACGTTTGGCCTTTGTTGAGTACCTTTGGTTGGTAGTATGTTTGTAGTCATTACACCTTAGTGTATTTTTTTAGTGTTAGTGTTGTTGTTTTTGCTTGCCTCCCCCTCCCTCTCCCCCCCTCCCCTCTCCCCCATCACCCCTGCTGGACACCTCTAGTACTGCAGTCATCCCCCATCCACCCCTCGCCAGCCACGACTACTCTTTAACACACTCAAGACTAACCGTACTAGCCCCCCTCCCATCCACCCACCCCCTCCCTCCCTCTCTCTTCAGTTAACCCCCCCCCCCCCCCCCGGTCCGCCCCTCCCTGACAGAATAACCGGCTGCTCTCAGACTCTTCGCAGCCCCGCCCTCCTCCTCTTCCTCCCTGTTCAATGGCTGATCTGGCTGGACGCCCCCCCCCCCCCCCCCCCCCCAACAGCTTTCCAGGGGGAGCGAGGGAGAGAAGGAGGGATGGAGGATGGGAGGGAGTGGGGAGATGGAACCGTTTCAGTGGGATGGTATCCCTTTGAAGGAGCAGGGTTTTTGTGGGTGTGTTTGAGTGTGTTCCAGAGAGACAGAGAGAGAGAGAAGGGGAGACAAGGAGAGAAGTGTGCCACCTTTCACTATTTCATGTGTGTATGTCTGTTGACTAGAGAATAAGGGTTAGCTAATGTGAACTGGACCTCACCGACAAGGCCACAGTCTGAGGAGAACAGAATGTTCTGGAAAGAGGGTAGGATTGGACAGGATTAGATACACTCTGTGTATGCACTCACAATGTCTTATGTACTCACACACACACACACACACAAAAACTAATCTTAGAACAAACACAATTATGTTTCATAATGAAACTTTTTGCTTCATTTGAAGGCTAGTATGGCTATCTTTAGATTACTGTTGCGTCAGACAGGATGAATGGGTCCCAATTCAATTATGGCCACTGCTCCACAGTGACCAGCAAGGGAGCAGTTGAAACGCCACTGGCTTTGATACTTTCACTTTTTACTCACTTCTTTGGTTCTGTAGAGGCACGTCTGAATCCCTCTCCCGCATGTTCACTGACTAAACGACGCAAACTAAACTTTGGAACTGTCTTTCTAACCCCCAAATCACTGGTTCATCCACCCTGCCGTGGTTTGGAATAGTCCCGTTTCTTCAGACAATGCCCTGAAATTCAGCCCCTGGCCCGGGAGTTTCTGGTCTGAGCGTACGAGCGCCGGTATGGGAAGAGGACCCCCAAGCACAAACTAAAAAACACGACGCGGAACGTATGCAGAATGAACGCTTGCATGTGCTTGGCGCGAATCTCCCGAGCTTCACACGCGCCAGCTTGCTTGTGAACCCTTACACTGCCCACTCACTAACTGACTTTCCTTTGATGTTGTCGTGTCCGATTCATTTGTCAGTGTCAGCGTTTTGACTCTGAATAGTACACACAGAATAACAACGGGAAAAAAAAACTGGGTTTGACATCTGACACATTCTTTTTTCTTTCTTTCTTTTTTTTCGGTTGTCCTTTGTGTTTCCCGTTCACCGTCGATTTTGCTTCTGTTATCTGTTGATTTTATTTTTTTAACATTTGTCGGAGCCTTATTCATCTCGTTTTTGTTCCCTCCTTTTTCTTTTGTCTTTCTCGTTGGAACCTGCCCCTCCTTTGACCTCCTTCTCTCTCTCTCCGTCCTCGGCCCCCTCTCTTACTGGTAGCTTATGTCCCTGTTAACGTCCCCCCACCAGCCCCCCCCCGCCCCCCCGGCCTCGTCCCCGCCCTCACCCTCTGCTGTTCCACACGACCCCCAGTCTCCCAAGCAGCAGAAGGAGCCCCTCTCACATCGCCTCAACGAGTTCATGACGTCCAAACCCAAAATGCACTGCCTCCGGAGTCTGAGGCGAGGGGTAAGTGTGTGTGTTTGTCTCTCTCTGTGTGTGTGTGTGCCTGTCTTGTGGCAATGTGCGTGTTTGTGTAGTCTCCCCTGTCCTTGATCGCCCCTTGTGAAAACACTGCAAGGGGGACGTGACATCACGGGGGAAGCTCTGATTGCTCTGAGCCAATTAGAAGCCTCGGCTCTCATTGATACATCATGTCGATTGAAGGTCATGACAACTAATGGGTTAAGACAGACAGTTTATGACCTTGAAATGACACAACTGAAACTACAAACAAAGAATTTGTGTCCTTGAAGTTCTTTAAGTTAAGTCCAATACACATAATCCTACCAGCCTTGTTTGGTGTTCACAAGTTCAAAAAGTCAGTAGAATCCAGCAGATGGGTTTCGGCCGGTAGGCCTGTTTCCCAGTCCCTGTCCTCCATGCAGTGTTTCCCCTCTGCCCTGCTTCTCTAGCATGCTCCCCCCAGCCCTGCTGTCTCTCTGAACCCAGACTGTCTGGACTGTCTGTCCAGCCGTCCTTCTGTCTCACCACACATCCACTCTCCATCCACCGCCGTCCTCTCCATCTCCATCCATCCGTCACGCTGCGACCGCGGTTTCACAGAGACGTCGATCGATACAGGGATCTCTGCCACGTCCTCACCGCTGAAACCAGCAGCCTCGGCCAATCGGGAAGGAGCTCAGGCTGGGTCTCCACCCCTGCTTGTGATGAGGTCATAATGGTTCAAGAAGGTTCTCTCGATTGACTAGACTGATATTGTGTCCTTATTCAAAATTGTATTGGTTTACTGCAAGTCTGAAGTAAACAGACACACGCCTATCTCCTACAGGCCAGCTACTTAGGTGTCAGGTGTAGCTTCTATTCGACACGAACAGAACCTGGTCTTTGAAAGTGGGTCCCGAGTGACTGGCCACAACCCAGTCTGCTTCACAGCTGTCAACTTAGGAACGGGCGGGGCACTGCCGTGCAATTTCCTGACTCAACCGATAAAGTTTTGTTTGTGTTCGTAGATGCAGTATCTGAAGGGCAGGAGTGTCCCAGGCGTAGGAGAGTTGTATAGGTTAGCAGTGGAGCTGGATCAGCGACATGGTCATGGTCAAACAATAGCTCTGAGGGACGTTATCAAAGAGGAAATGACAGAAGGTCAACAGAACAGGAAGTCGGTTTTTTCGGTTGAACAGATGCAGCAGGAAGTGGGGATTTCTGAAAGAGGAAGTGTTGAAACAACTCTTTTGAGCACGTGAAGGGGTGCTCTTTGTTCAGTTTTTGGTCCCAAACACAGACTTTGAATTCATTGAATCGGTTTGATCTCTAGTACAACCGCTTGTGGAAGGAACGGCCAGACCAATCAGAGAAGGTTCTGGTTGATCACGTTCAGGTTTCACTACATCTGACATCCTTATCCTTACTCATCCTCTGTCATGTAGTCCATGTCGGTTTGAGTATTCATGTTCTTTTCCTGTATATATACGTTTAGTGCTAAGTCTTAATATTTCTTGTTTTGTTTTGAGAAATTGCATTACTCTATTCACTTTTAACTATGTTAATAAAAGTCCATAGAACATGAATACAGCCCAATGACCAAGAATGAGAAAGAGAGAGACAGAGATGAGCGTGGCACCAAGAGTGAAAGAGTGAGACTGATAAAGAGAGTGACAGAGACAAGATACGGGAGGAGAGAGAGAGAGTCACAGACACAGAGACAAGGAGAGAGAGAGGGATTGGTAGGGATCTGATTCTCTCCAGACAGTGATGAGGGGGCCAGTTGACCCCTGGTCTGGTCCTCAGGGTTGAATCCCAGCCCCTGGCTTGACCGTCCAGCAGGCCTTGCTGCCAACCAACTAGCCATGATAGTACCATAGTAACAATTATGTCTGGTACCAAAGTAACAGTAAAGACTCGTACCATAGTAACAGTACTGTGTAGTATCATAGTAACGGTGCAGGCTAGTACCATAGTAACGGTACTGTCTAGTAACGTAATGACAGTAACACCTACTACCATAGTAACAATACTGTCTACTATCAGTGTATCAACAGTATTTTCTGGTTTTAGGACTTAGTCTTCAACTTGACCTTTACGTTTGATGTATTTTATTAAGTACAGTATATCTGTTAGAATGGTACCAATGACTATCACAACAATGACCGCGGTGACAAATCTAATGACAACTTTGAACACAAAGTTGTCATTCTTAAGCTATACAACAGGTGTTTGCGGTTTGGGGCTGCAGAAGTAGATTGGAGAGCCGGACAAGGTTCTGTTCACCAGGGGGCCGAGCCGTGTGAGCGCTCTGTCTCACGCTGAGCCCTGCACCATGCAGCACTGCTCTACCCAGCATGCCCCTGTGGGAGGGGCTGTTATCCTGCCCACCCCCCCCACCCCCCCGGCAGCCCACACTCTGATCCACCGCCAGGCCAACTGTGTGTGCGTGCGTGCGTGAAGAGAGTTATGATGGAAGATGAATTTTCAGAGCGAGAGAGATAGAAAATATGAGAGAGAGAGACAGAGAGAGAGAGAGAGAGAGAGAGAGAGAGAAGAAATAATGAATGCCCGGACATGTGTGTAAGAGAGAGAGAGACAGACAGAGAGAGAGAGAGGGAGAGAGAAAGCAAGAGGGAGCGAGGGAGGGTGAGCCTTTAGTCCTCATTAGTGGGCCTGTGCTCCAGTAACTGCAGGTACTGTGTTCTCTCTCACCATGCCCACCACAGCAGCAGTCCCCTCGCTCGCTCTGCTATCACAAAGAGCTCATGAAGAGGACTCTGGGCCAGCCCACTTACGCTTTCGAAGCCAGGAAATATGTTGTAAGTGTGTGTGTGTGTGTGTGTGTGTGTGGAAGAAAGAGAGAATATATGTGTGTTTGCGAGATAGAGTGAGGGAAAGAGAAAGGAAAAGTACTGTGTGTACTGAGTGTGTGTGTGTGCGCGTGTGTGTGTGTGCGGGCCGTGTGTGACACAGACAGTAGTGTCATCTAATCATGATAAGAGTTCCATTCACTCACTGCGCTCTCCCATGTACTCATTTATGATCCACTCACAAAGAAATACGCACACATTTACAGAGTAAAAAAAAAAAAAAAAAACATTTCACAGTGATGAAAGATGATTTCTTCCCAAACACAAAGTCATCTTTATCTTCTGTCTGAAGGAGGCTTCTGTCTGTCGCTGCCTCCGTGTTGTCACATGGCCCTGTCACATGACCCCAAACAGTCAGTTGATCAGAGACGATGACCTCATCACCCGTCCCTCATCTGAGCTTGTGTCCCTCCGTCACACCCCGCCGACCAGCCTCCGACGGCCCCAGACCCACCCTGACGATCATCTTCAAGGGATTCTTAGAGTATCTCGAGCCCTGAGCACTGATCCAAGCCTCAGGTTAGCAGGAGAATGGATGCTAGCTCCCAGCTAGCCAGTGCTCTTATCTGTTAGTGCTCTTTCGCATTGGGATTTTAAGGGTGTTAAACCTGGGTTCAAATACAGTTTCAATCCCAATCAAATATTTCGGTACCTGATTGATCTTGCCTGGCCACGATGGTTTCAACAATTCAAACTGCATACTTGTACTCATACTGTATGACCTGACTTCAGGCAGACTCAATCAAACCCCAAAGGGTTTCTAAGGATGTGAAACACTGTTTGGCCCAGGTCTGGGTTCTGCATGGTCAGACGGAGGTGCCGGTAACCCTTTTTCAGCCTACATTTCCCAGAATCTTCCCCTCCGAGGCTTTCTGTGTGCTGGCATTCTACATATCTACCCATTGCAGTTTATGTGTGCTGTGTGTAAGGACCATACTGTCTGTCTGATGGTACTAGGTGGTTGGGGTGGGTGGGTGTTGAAAAGATAGCCCAGCCCACAAAGAAAATACAAAATGGCAACTATCCCATCCACGCAGTAACGAGTAAACAGGCATATCCGCATACAGTTGTACATTCAGAGACCGGAGATGCAGCCGACTGCATGTGCGACACGACCCAGGCTGGGGGGTGAGGTAGGATCTGAACAACTAAGCGTCCTACTGTGTGGTTCCCGTGAAACGGTTCCCTGGTGAGGTTTTAGATGCATGATACATAGATCTCCAGAGGTAGGGGAGGGCAGGTGGATGACTCGCTCACCAGATCGGATAGGAGTATTGATCACCCTGAGAGCAGTCTGACTGCCTGGAACAGGATTATCAGTCATTTGCCAGAGCAGCTGGAGCCGGTGTGTGTGTGTGTGGCAGAGAACCTATCCTCCGCGACTCCCCCGCTCACTATCAAACTCTCCTGACCCGCGCTTTCCCACACAAGTAACATGTAATATCCTGAGGTGCTAAAATGAACTCCATCCAAATGTTGGGGGTTGTCCGTTCCTCTAATTTGCCTCTCGGGTAAAGGTTCATCTTAATGTCACGGTTCCTTTGCGAGTTCTCCTCGTAAAAGAAAAGGCTGTAGGTTATCTTAAAGGGGACGTAGCCTAGGTCTGGCTTAGTGACTAGAACACAGCTGTATGTTTCAGGTTGACCTGTGTGTTCCAGTACCAGTACAACACCATCTCACCCCCCCCCCCCCTCAGGGTGTCAGTCTGATCATGTGACTTGGTCCGCTGCCTTGTTGTGCCGCGTGCTCCTAGCGCCATCTGCTGCCCCTCTGCTTGTCACTGCAGTGACAGGATGGAGGGATGCAGGGAAGGATAGACGGAGGCGTCTTCGTTCCTCTCTTCCTTTCTGTCTGTCCATCTGCTGTGTTGACTCTTCCATGCTTCCTTCTTCTTTTTCACTTCTTTTTTCTCTCTCTCCTTCTCTTTCTCTCTCTTTCTCTCTCCCTCACTCCTTCCACCGTATGCTGACTGCAGATTTGTGGCAGCCTCTTCGCTCCCTCAGTCAGTAAACTTTAAACACGTTCTCATTTTCACAACTTGACTGTTGAACTTCACCTGAAGAGGAAAGAGTATGCATTTGGAGCTTGAGTCATTACTTGATGTATTCATTCAATTATGACCGAAATTTCCGTTCTTTTGACGCTTAAAAAAAATCGTCAGAGCAACAACTCAATAACAAAAGCAAAGTCTCAAGTCATTTTCCCAGCTCTTGAATCCTCAAATGGTGCAGTTTAGCCAAGAAAAGCTTTACCATCAATGTTCGTGTCAACAACTTCTCTGCTGTGTGCGTGTCGTTGAGCACAGTGCTCTTAAATATTCTGCCAATATTGACCTATGTCTGTTGTCTCTTTCTCTCCTGCTCACCTCGCCATTATTCTCTCCCCCGTGAAGCTTTCTCTCAAGCTGGTAAGCATGACCACAACCGTAACAACCGTAGCGGCATGACCATTAGTTGCATGTACGTCCTCCCAGTAACTCGTGGTCGATAACTCCGATCGTTGTGTGGTGTTCTGTTTGAATGGTCGTTTTATTTTAATTTTTTATTAAATTGTATTCATTCTGTTTTGACACTAAGACAGACTGTCAGAAAACCCTTGTTGTTGTCTCATTTGCTCTTGTTTTTTGTTGTGTTTGTTTGCGTGTCTGTGTTTGTCGTCCTGTTTTTGTTGTGTGGCGTTTCTCCCAACTCTGTGCAGATCACACTCAATTCCCACATCCGGAATCTCATTGAGGTGATCAGAATGACTCTGTGTCGTGTCTGTCTATCTGTCCACCCCTCCGTCTTGTAGCTCTGTTACTTCTCTCCGTGTCGCTGTGTAATCAGTAGTTTCAAAAACAAGAAGCAAAAACTGTAGATATAGTTGCTAACTTTAACAGTGATAATAATATTTTCAAAAATTGTTCCGATAAATGGTTTAGATCCTTGTACTTGGGATTATAGAGATACAAAACACTGCTGCTTCTACTGCAAAACATGGGTTGAATCGGAGTGGGTTTGACTGTCTTGTTTGGCAGTACAATCTTCTGGTATTAGATCCAGACAGTACTGAGACTTAGGAATACAAACTATTTTCCACTGGAATGTGGAAGGGAAGGGGAAGTATTACCTTCTCCTTGGATGGAGAGTGAACTCTCTCAGGTGAATGGAGTGGGGGTCTCAGAAGCTAGAGCACTTCTGCAGATCAAAAGTTTGCAGATTCAAATCCCCTTGTACTTGAAAGTTGCTTTGGATAAAACTGTCTGCTCTATGAATATAGATTGTATAACATCTATTATACATTATTAAAACGAATTATTTCGGATACAATTCAACACTTTATTAGTTTCCTAGGGGCAATTATACGTTGAATTAATCATTTAGCAGACACTCTTATCCAGAACGACTTACAGTAAGTAGCTACAGGGACATACATATTTACCCTTAGGGTATAACATTTCTATCAAATCTCTTTCGAATGGAACATCTTCATAATGGTTCCAAAACACACTATATCCAGCCAGAGCATGAAGGAGAATGCTGATCAATACAGATTATCAAAGGTTGACCCGATCAATAGTCCATAAATGACTGATGACAATCTGTGTACATTCATAGTTCCTCACAGTAATGACTGTAGATAAGTCATCTTGAAATGGAAAAAGGATCATCGTTCTAATATGATTCATAACATATAAGATCTGGTTTAGTCTAAGCTTGATGACAATGATTTAAAAGATTGTTACTCAACGTGATTCAAATGACAGTACTGTTATTCCACACAAATATGACGGTATGGTACAATGAAAACGTGTTTTATTTCTAACTGCATGATATAATAGCATGACAAAGGTGGTGGAGGTGGCATGAGGTAGTGGGATGTACACAAGCCAGTATGTGAATGCTATTGGGGGGGGTCATGTGACAGAGCGTGTTTGAGTGACACCTGCCTGTTGTGTGGCCTGCCCGGTAAGTGCTGAGTTGTGGTGCAGAAATACGGGGTAAGGTCACCGTGGTAACCCCTCTGTTGTGTCTGACCCCTGGCCTTTGGGCCCAGGACAGAGGTCCTCTGCTCCTGCTAGGATCCATATTCCTCAGTAACAAAAATGCGAGCTTTCACCTATTCTACCCACACATTGAACAAAGCAGGAATAAAGTGTCCTTTGAATCTCTTTGAAAACCTAAATCCACTTAAAACAGGGAGACCGGGCCACCAAGCTGTTCAATTGTGGAACCAGGTCAATGAAATCAGGAAGTGAAACAGGTCATTAATAGAATCTGGTGTCCTGAAACCACAGTGGCCCCTCAAGATGACAGCTCTCCGAGACAAGCCCTGCTCTTCCAATTACGAATCCATCCGTGTGCCTTCTGAGGTGCAGTGTGCAGCGTTCTGACTGGGAATGAGGCGACTCGGCTTGAACATGGCCCGAGACCAGCGCACGCTAACAATGACTCATCGGATTCCATCCTATATGGCTGATATCCGGGCCAGGAAGCATCGTCGACCATATTAGGATGCGTCATCCAGTCTGTGTGTCCTGAGCTCCCCCCTGTATCCATTACACGCTCACTCTCAAATACCTCACTCAGCTGCCCGTAATGGTCTCCCTGACTTGATAGGATTTGGTTTGATTTAAGCTTGGGGGCTGAATAGGTGAACGGCCTCGCCAGTAAGCTCACTTTGTGTGCTCGCTGTAAGTTCTGGACTCACTGAAACCTGCCAAAGCTGTACGGGTGTGTGGTAGGGACGCTGCAGCGTCTCCATCTGTCCAAATCTACGACGAGCAGATTGGGATCATGAGGACACCTGAACCAGATTGGTCTCCAACTCAGCCTTGTTTTTTCTCATTGGTCCGCTACAAGGGGGATGCCGCACCCCGATCAATGGTAGCGCTCGCTAGACTAACCAACCCGCTAACATCGAAGTGTGACGTCGCATTAATTCATCCATTCGTGCATCCAGTCATTTTGACTGTTCTGACACTCACATTGTTTACCCATTTACTCTCTCATTCAGTTGTCTCCCTCACCCTCCCTCCCTCTCTCCCTCCCTCCCTTGCAGGGCTCTGGACCGGAGGACTTCAGCCACCTGCCCCCGGAGCAGAGGAGGAAGAAACTGCAGAACAAGATCGACGACCTGAACAAGGACGTCCAGAAGGAGATGGATCAGAGGTAAGTAGTTTCGCTGGTTGAATGACCAGAGGTAACTGTAGACCAGTAGACACTCTTGTGCACTTAAAAATGGTCCCTGCGTCCGACTGAGTTAAATCGCGGGCTTCGGCTCTGGAGATAACGCACCGCTCTCCTCACACTCCGCGGGAGATGGAATGGCTGTGGCTGTAATGATTGTGTTTGCGGTGGATTTACAAGGACGCCCCTTTACCCCCCCCCCCCTCCCCCCACCCCGACACCCCCCCCCCCATCCAGGGACGCGCTGACCAAGATGAAGGACGTATACATAAAGAACCCTCAGATGGGGGACCCCAGCAGTGTGGACCCCCGCCTCACAGAGATAGGACAGAACATCGAGAAGCTGCAGGCCGAGGTGCAGAAGTTTGAGGTGAGTTTCCGTGAAGGGGTCGAATTGATGCGACTGACCAGGTCAGTTGGTCATTTAGGGACCGAAGGGAACCGCGTTGTCCTTATTCGGGTGGCAGATGATGTGAGGATAAACATCCGTGTGTGTTCTCGGATCTGTGTGTGTGTGTGTGTGTTCTCCAGGGCTGGTTGGGGGAGGTGGAGGGAAGGATGCCATCGAAGAGTGACCCACCACGAAGACAGAGTGCTCTGTACGAGACACAGAACAACACACCGGCTGTCAGCAACAACTGTGCCCAAGACAGAGAGAGGTACAGTGCACACACACACACACACACATGCACTCAACATCTTTACACGGCTTCACAGTACCACTCCTGAGTGCGTGTGCCTGTTGCTATAGTTACTGTGTGTGTGTTGGCCCTTGAGCAGCCCAGATGGCAGTTACACAGAGGAGCAGAGTTCCGAGACTCAGGTCGTCAAGGTGCCCATCCCGCCGAGCCACGAGTTTGACGACGAGTTTGACGACGAGGAGACGTTGCCCACCATCGGCACCTGTAAAGCCCTCTACCCCTTCGAAGGTGAACCCACACGCGCGCTGTCACGCCCCCGCGCATCGTCACACACTCACCTTCGGCGCAAGCACACGGACACAAATACTATACTATTTAAACTCTTTCCTCCTCTCTCTCTCTCTCTCTCTCTCTCTCTCTCTCTCTCTCTCTCTCTCTCTCTCTCTCTCTCTCTCTCTCTCTCTCTCTCTGTTTCTCTCTGTTTCTCTCTGTTTCTCTCTGTTTCTCTCTCTCCCTCTTCCTCTCCCTCTCCCTCTCCCTCTCTCTCTCTCTCTCTCCCTCCCTCCCTCCCTCCCTCCCCAGGTCACAACGAGGGCACCATCGCGGTGGCGGAGGGCGAGCTGCTGTACGTGATCGAGGAAGACAAGGGCGACGGCTGGACGCGCGTGCGGAGGAACGAGGACGAGGAGGGCTACGTGCCCACGTCGTACGTCGAGGTCTTTTTGGAAAAGAACGCCAAAGGTGCTATGACCTACATTTAACTGCGGGGCTTCCACATGGGGGGGTGAGAGGAGTAATGGAAGGTGGTCTAAGGGGAGGGTAGATGGAGGAGTTAAAGAACTATTAGTAGAAGGTAATAGAGTAGGGCTTTTTTGATTGGAAGAATATCGGGTGGGGGCGGGAGCGTAGAGAAGAATAAAGACTTAGGGGGTCAACGGGGGGGCATTTGCACCTCCCACTCATCCCTCCCACTCTCGGATGGACCAATCATTTTCCAGGATCAGTCACCGTTGGCGTCTGTACAGAGACTTCTGGGACAGGATTGACTGTTGGTAAAAATATTAGATAAGACATGATTAGATCAGATGAGATAAACTGTCTTCAATGGGACATTTTCCCCAGATTGATGCAGACTCGAGTATTTGTGTATGTATTCATACAGAGCTCAAAGAGAAACGTTTTGATCTCTTTTGTGTAGAGGTTCCACATTGACCCCTTTCGGTCGCAAAATTTTTGCTGCAACAACTTCTCAACGAGCGTCAGCTCAATGGTAGCAATCATCCCATCATGACAACGATCTCGATGAATGTTATACTACACCTGCTAGAGTATATGATTGTAATTTTTTTATGACAGGAATGAAATGATCGGAGGGATCATGAATTGTTCATAGTTATATCTTGCTGTAGTGGAAAAGCATGCTGGATAGAAATGCAATATTGAATGATTCAATTGATGAATATGAATCTGCTGTAAGGAAAAGTGATGTAAACAAATATTTTTGTTATGATTGTTTTGTTGCTGATACAACCACGCTGCCCGCGTACTCCTTAACTGCCCAACCCCCCAGATGGGATTACAGAGATGTAAAAACACGTTGTCTGGTCTCTCTCCTACCGGAGACAACAACGTCTTCTCCCCATAACCAGAGTTAACAGAGAGTTGTAGAACTAGCGCTAGAACAGTTTTTTTGGGGTTTGTTTCTTTTTTTTATTTCGTGTGTTCTGGAGCTCTGCATGTGGTAACGATAGTTCTGGATTGTTCTGGACCTCTCGTTCCAGTGCCTGGTTGGTTCTAAGAGGAGCAGGAGGAGAGGAGGGTTTCTCTGGTGAGGCCCGGCTTGAGACTGAGATGGTGATGGACCCGGGGGGGTTGAGAGTCTTGTGGTGTCTCCGTGCATGTGGCTCCCCCGAGAGCTTCTCTGTGTGACCTCTGTGTGACCTCTGTGTGACCTCTGTGTGACCTCTGTGTGAGATGCATGGTCTCAATACGGCCTTGTGCGTGTATGGAAGCTACTGTGTTTATCGATGCGTTCTGCATATCTCGGAGGAACCGGCAAGTTTTTCCTTTTTTTTCCTCTACAGCTGGATCAAAAGACACTCTTGTTTTTTCAACAACAACAAAAAGGAATGATCTTTTTCCTCTTTTTGTCATTTTTCTGCGTAATACATTTTTACATGTTTTTTTGCATGTTCCAAATTCCGAGTGTTCCGAGTGTCTGCTGTCAGTCTGGTGTTCCCATTCATTCAACACCAGACTAGAAAACAAGGCAGAGTTGCTACATTCTTCATGTTCTTGTCGGTGATAACAGAGAGAAATAGCTTGTCTCTGAAGGAAGTCATAAACAAGACAGTCCCCAGATACATCTCACCCCCTCCCTGCATCTTCCACAGCACAAACAGACCGCCTCCCTCCCTTGTCCCCCTCTTCTCCACATCAGAATGTTCCGGGGGGTGGGTTACTCTGTGTGTTACACCCATGCTCTTCCCTCCAGACTGCTCTAACGTGTTGCTTTTCTTTTCTTTTTTTGTCATCTTGTTTGTTTGTTTCGTTTGTTGTTTTCCTTTACATTACAGATTCCTAAAAGGGTCAGGCTGGCTAAGGAGAGGCAGGGCAAGCTGCCCTGGAGAACCACGTCCTCCCTTTCACCTTGAGAGAGAGATAGTGTGTGAGAGAGATAGAGAGAGAGAGAGAGAGAGAGAGAGAGAGAGAGAGAGAGAGAGAGAAAATGATCAATACAATAACAGGAGGCTTATTACAATTACAACCACTCCACCCTTCGACCCACCCACCCCCCAAAACACACTGATCGTGTTGTCCTACTGACCTCAGACCAGAAGCAGCGATTCGAACGCGGCACCCTAACCTCTCTGTATCCATATGACAACAGACGTTTCATGATTTCCCCCGGTGTCGCCGCAAAAGCTTTGCTCTTTGTCGTTGTCGCCGACTCCGCTTGGGCTGCGCTGTGTGGTCATGGCAACCATTGGCTATCTTGCTGTAATCCCCGCCCCCCACCCCCCCGCCTGGACTGCCGTGCCCCTCCTCCCTCCCATCCTCCAAGGGCATACCAGGGATGTGGTCAGAGACAGGACCAGGCCAGGACCAGGGCTAGTGTCCCGCTTGCCCCCATCACACAACCCTGCCAGGAGCTGGAGGCTCCTCCCCCCACTCCTCCATCCTCCTGCACAGTGTGTGTGTGGTGTGTGTGTGGTGTGTGTGTGTGTGTGTGTGGGTGTGAGACAGGTCTGTCAGGTGGGTGGATGTGCGGGATTGATGGAGGTATGGAGTCAGTCCCAGTCCCAGGCTTCCCTCCGCCCCTCTCACTAACTCATACCCGGCGCCATCACCATGGAAACCATTCAGCATTCCGACCAGAGGCTGGAGAGCAGGGTTGCCATGAAGACGGGCCAGCCGTCCGTCACGTCCTTCACTCTTTCACGTCCGCAGGTCTCACTCGACGGCAGGAAGAAAGCAAGGACTCATAAGTCATCGGATGTCTGAGGCGTACCCGCGTTGCGTTGCGTTGCGTTGCGTTGCGTGATGACCATCACACCCATGAACGGAGCATCCTCCACTGGCCCTTGGAGACAAGAAAAGGGAGGCGGGGAGGGTGTCGGTCCCGCCCGCTCATCTCTAACCATCCAACCATGATGTGTCTCTGTCCACTGTCTGCTCCTCTCTCTGACCGCCCCCTCCACCAGCCCCTCCCACTCGGGCAGCAGCAACTGGTCATTGGCTTCACCCAGGCGACGCGTCACAGCTCAGGGCGGAGCCTCTCCCGGGCGGTGCTTTGTGTGCATGCTTGCCCTGTCTCCTCCCCGCCCCACCCCCCGCCAGGTTGGCGCTCAACCGCCCCGTCACGCAACCCGTTCAGTTCAGCGAACCCCTCATTGCCTGAGCACACCTTCTAACATGTATGCCAACCTTCCGGGTTCTGTGCCTGTGGTTCATTGTTTCGCAGCTTCACGCATTTTTGTGTGTTTCAGTCGCCGTTTCGCTGTTGCTTGGCAGCCTCTGTGAGCATGATGGTGGTGCGTGTGACCATGGCGACTCAAAGGTCACTGTTGGACACAAAAGACATCTGACCCTTTTGGCCCCGTTTCTTGTTTTTTTCCTGTAGTCTGAATGATGAGGTCCATGAATGTTGTGTCCATGTGTTCATACCGTATGTTTGCGAAGGCAAGAAGCGCGAGGAAGAACCGAAGAATAACGTGGAATATAAGTGTGAGGATGAACAATCTGCCTCTGGAGACCTACGGTGTTTCAGATAGCTCCCCTGTGTTTGTCAGCCCCGCCCCGCAGTCAACGAGCCCAGACAAAATCCTCGTAGTGGACAACATTTACTATCACTGGTGTTACTAAAAAGATCCATCCTCATTGAAGTCTACCACATATAACTATTTACACGTTCCTGTGAGGCTTATTTGAGGACAAGGTGGATTTGTGTACTGTATAATAATGGGTCTTAAATGGGTTTCATTGCTCTACCACTGACTTTCAAAACAGAAGAAAAATATAATGATTTTTGTTATTGTCTTTGGTATGTAGAATATGTCTGTGATACTGACAGCTCTTGCTCTAATCTTTTTTTTTTTTTTTAAGGAGAAATGTTGTCTTTTATGTTTATTCGGCGTAAAGCTTGAGACTTGATAAACGTTGAGAACAGAAATGAAAAAGCCACTTTTCCTTCTCTCAAAGGCACATACATTCAATGTTCTTGATTGCTTTTATTCTGTAATAATGTTGGGTCGAAGAGATTGCAGCTTTTTATTTTATAGAATTGTTCTGTTTTTTTTTTTTTTGCTTTTTGTTTCTCAGCTGGAAACCTGTGTTACACCTGTATGTCAAAACCACTTCAAAGGATACCTGTTTAGTCTGTGTTGAGTCTGGGGCTGAAGTCCAGAGTGCAGACAAAATACCTGTCAAAACCTTTCTGTTTTTGTTCAGTGGGAAAATTATATTTGATGTAATGAGTATCAGTGTTGCAATAGGTTTGATAGACTAGATGACTCATTTCAAAAAGCAGTCACAGGAAACTCATTACCACAAAATGACCCCAACAACAATTGAACAATGACATAATGCCTCGCTTTCATGTAAGACTGTCAGTAAGGTCACTTTTTCTACTTGTCAGCGGTTCCTATGTTCACCAGTGTATATGAGGGAGGCCATTTTAATAGTCTGCTTCAGGAGAGTGGTAAAGGTAGTTCCCCCCATCAGCATTGGAGGATATGACAAATACGACACGCAAAAACGTGCATACACAGACACAAATGGGCATGTAGACACATAACTGACGTACTCACACGGGTAGGTGCGTGAAAACAAACACACATTTGCAGAGAGAAACACTGAAAACAGAGAGACTTAGTAGATTCATGCTCTACTTTAATCCAGTCCTTCAATCTGATACCATGGCAAACTTTTGGCCATTCCACAGGGCTCCTGTACAGAATAAATGACTTGTTGGAATTAGAGAGAATATATGAATATATAAATAAAGATTAAACTAAGAAAAAAAGGAAATTAAAACTATATTTTTAAGGTTTTAACTATTAAGGTCTTACCCTTACTTTTTTCTGCTTCGCTAAGTAAGACTTTTTTTTTCTTCGTTTTTTTTTGTGTTTTGCACTTTTTGTTTGTTCCATTGGTATGCTTGTGTTTCGGAGCACTGAAAAATTTGTACTGTGTTAACTGTGCCAATAAATATATACAAAAAAGAACCAGTGTCATGTTTTATTCTTTATTCCTAATTTCCTAATACAATACAGTTATGACAATATCAAATTATATGTAAGATAATTACATATAATAAAGTAGTGAACTCTCCAGAATGCCGAACTGATTCATCTAGGTTGATCCAGTCATAAAATGTTTGTTGTTGGGTTGCTTGTCTATTCAGACTGTTTTGGATCTTACCCAAGGTACAGATCTTTGAAGCATTCTGAACCTTATCTCCATGGACTGAAAAATAGACACACCTAAACAAATATATACATGAAGAACTTAGTGTATAGTGTACTCAATATGACTCACTATTCAAAATGCATGAAATAGAAACGAAAATAGCAATTAGCTCTGGAAAACCTGGGCATCTAAGTAGATTGTGGCACTTGCTTAAAAAAAAATACATTGCTCATGACGAGCAAAAAGCAAAAATGCCTTTGATGCACATAAGTGAGGATAAGTAGGTGAAAAAAATTGGTTATAGATGCCACGAAGTAGGTGGCAGTGCCTTAACCGTATGTGTGTTGAAGGCCACAAGGGCCTCTTCCATCCTTGTCAAGGGGAGTGCTAACCTTCTCTCCTTTCATACAACACAACCCTTCCCGCCATTTGTATCAATTTATATACCCAAGTAAGTGTTTATTTTCCACTCACGGTTACTACATAAGTTTTACCATGTGGACGTAAATTTTACAAAACGGTTAAATTAACTACTATGTAATACGATAAACCAATTATTTAATCCTAAAATTACAATTTTGCTACACGTTCTTTCTCCCAGCATGCAGCACTGTAAAAACGCTTCACTACTGTGCACCAATCAGATCTAGCTATGAGTTTCATTATCGGTGACGTGTGCCGGCTGGATTATGTAGTTATAATGCAAACCAGAAGAGGGCAGACGTACTCTGTCAACAGATTTTCTTCAACTGAAAAGAATGACATGTCAGCAAGGAACTAAACTATATGTATTTTCATAGCAAATAACTTGGCTGTGTCGATTATTATTTTTTGTCCGTGTCCCTCTTCCCAGGTTGATGTGATGAGACTTGATTGGTTAAACAGTCCTCCTGAGGTCAGCTGTGGCTATCCAGCCAAGAGGGCCAGACGGGAGCCTGTCTGTGAAACCCATCAAGCCCGTCATCTGTCAGCTTTCTGGCCCCCATTCTCAGACCAGCAAAGCCTTTCTCCTGGGCGTGTTAGCCTGTGCTGGGTGTTAGTAAAACAAACAGGTGAGCACCACACCTTGTTGCCCCAGGTTAATATAGATGATATATTAAAAACTCAAACCAGACAAGTCTTTGTACGAGAGTAAAAGGGGCTTTTGTAAAAAGCAAGAAAAAGTCAAATATGTGAGAAAGAAAAGTAGGTCAGAGCAGCTGGTTTTTCCATCTGGTTTGGATAAGTTGTCACCGCACAGACTGAACCAAGCTGGCTTGACCTAGGCTAGGCCAGCTGCTGAGGTAAGGTACTGCCTGGTCCCCAGTGTAGCTCCATGGTGAACCATCCAAGTACCCAAACATCCCCACGACCTGTGTTCACGTGTAGCCAACGAGCTCAAACACAGCGACTGCAAAAATAGATTGAGAACGTTCTAGAGTGCACAGAGCCATCATTGGCCACTGACAGAAAGTGCTTGGTTTTTCTCTTTCACTGTGGGAGTGTGTGTGTGTGTGGGAGCTCTTTTGAAGATGACTTCACTCTTTCCTTTTCTAGAGCTGTGCTAGCGTATGGGTTAACAAGACACTTCTGAGTGATGTAAGCTGTTTGAAATGTATGTTTTCGGTCCTGGAGGCATGTAAGCGAGCACTTTTGACTTGTTTTGCCCGAGGCAGCCTCTGGACAGCCTGTCAGCCCGGCTCTCTCATTTGCCCGAGCTAATTAGAAGGGGGAAGTGGCAATGTGTGTGGAGTAGATGGAGGCTGGCGTATCTGGATCAGAAACCGTAAAACCATGGCAACCTTATGTCTGTGACGTATTGCCAGCCAGCAATGATTCTTTACTCCCTCTCTCTCCATTTTGATCCTTTTAGTAACTCTCCCTCTCCCTCTCCCTCTCCCTCTCCCTCTCCCTCTCCCTCTCCCTCTCCCTCTCCCTCTCCCTCTCCCTCTCCCTCTCCCTCTCCCTCTCCCTCTGCCTCTCCCTCTCCCTCTCCCTCTCCCTCTCCCTCTCCCTCTCCCTCTCCCTCTCCCTCTCCCTCTCCCTCTCCCTCTCCCTCTCCCTCTCCCTCTCCCTCTCTCTCTCTCTCCTACCAATGGATTTTTCAGGCCAGGTTTTACATTCAAGAGGGGGGTCAAAGTGCTCACAAAGAAACGTTCCCACACAGTCGCAACAAGCTCAGCTTATTCTGCCTCCCCAAATGAACAGGAAATCCAAACGCTCAAGTCCGATGATGTGTGTCACCGCGATGTCGTTCCAAATTTTGGTGAGATTTAGATAGTGTGTGTTGGCCACGTCGTTTTGGTGAGTCATCGAGGGGAGACGGGTTTATGTTTGCTTGCTTGCCGAGGAGAACACCAACAGCCATCTCAGAGCCTCGTGGCCTCGCTGCCAGCCTCTTGTCTGAGCAGTTTCCTCAGCGTCGTTTGGCCGAGTCTGCTGAGCTTTGCTGGGAGACTTGTGTTGATCCTTCGATGATCCTCTCGCTGAGTTTAGAGGAACACTGGCAACCAGGGAGGGCTGAAACGGGGGGGGGGGGGAGAGGAGAAGGATATAGAGGGGGAAGGGGTAAGAAAGAGGAGGGAGGGGAAAAAAAAGAGAGGAGAGAGAGAGAGAGACAGAGAGAGAGAGAGAGAGAGAGGAAGAGGAGGGAGAGAGGGAGTTACAGAAGAGCGAGACCGTGCCAAGATATGTGCTTATTTCCTGATGGAAAATAAAGTATTTGGAAGCATCTGGGATGTAAAAAATAGAAAAAAAGGAACAAGAGAAAAAAAAGAAGAAAAAAAAGAAAGAAAATGGCAGAAAGAAGGATAATAATTCAGTGTGATTTCATTGTGAGGTCAACCGTCGGAGCTCAAAGCCATGAACAAACTCTAGTCTCAGAACAGGAGCGAGGTTCTGGTGCTGCCTGAAGGTCTGTGGCCCAGGTCTACAGCACCACAGATTCAGATCCGCCTTGCTCTTCAACCTCCTGGTTCCTCCATTTTCTAGTCCAGTCTTTACTGCAGGGGCTGTGTCCCACACACTTTTTTGATTAAGAGTTACAAAAATATGCCCACATTTGAAAATGTCCCTATTAAAACCCCCTGCTTTATTGCCTGTCCTAAGTCGAAGTCATTGTCGCAGGTGCCGGGTGTTTAAACAATCGGAAAGATCTGCGATCCTGGCCAAAACTTTTGTTTTCGTATTACAGTACAGTTTCAGAAGAACATGCAGACATCTGGCCTGGTACCTGATTGAGGAGGAGGAGAAGTCTCAAACCTAGAAAGGTCAGAGGTCACCAAACTGCTGGCCAAAGTGTTTCTTTTCATAGCACGATGTGTGTGTGTGTGTGTGTGTGTGTGTGGAGCCAATGTTGGTGTGTGTCTCTGTCAATGTTCCCCTGTGTCTCTGTGGCTGTAATTGTGTGTGTGTTGCCTGTCTCTCAAACAACCCCCTCTGTTCATAAAATAACGAATGACCAACAATGACATTCCAGTGATTGACCTCCCCACCCGGAGTTGTTTGTGCATTTTAATGGTGACTCCAAGCAACCCAGTCTAGCTGCAAGGGACTGGTGTTCTGACTGTTATTTAGGGGGGAGACCTCATTAAGAGTTTGGCCTCTCTTAGTTTCAGCAGCAAGCCACACACACACCCACATTACAAATGTGTGTCAAAATGTTTGCACGCACACATACATGAATACATACACACTTGTCCACAAACATACACACACATTCAACACACATACAGTACATTTCCCTTCACTCGTACAATGCACACACACACACACGCACGCACACATACACACACACACACACACACACACACTAATTCCATCTCCTAGGCTTCAGTGGCTGAGTGGTCATGCCAGTATGGAACATTACATTTGGAAATGAGCATCCGCTGAATCACAATGAATACCAGAATGTATGAGGAAAAGGAACATGTTTGCCATAGCACAAAGGAAGGCCTGTTCCTCCTTGTGGTCGTCACACAGCAGAAATATCTGGATCATTTTTCTCTCCTTCGTTTTTTTTTCCCTTGACACTGCGAATCTCGAACTCGCTTGACTGCAGAGGGGACAGACTGCAGATCACTCAACCTCTGACCACCCCACCCCCCCCCCCCCCGCCAGCTGGAGCAAACACGAATGTATTACGGTGACTGGCGACACGAGAATATTACAGTATTCAAGCAGAACAGAATTTCTGGGAAGTGGTGGAGAGACAGCTTTAATAATGATTATTTTGTTTAAATGTGGAGGCAAGTGGGGTTGTTCTCAAAATGTAATGAACAGTTTATAATTAAAGCATGAATATTTTTCTGGTGCTTCTATGATCATCATTTCTCCCATCCTGATGCAACACAGTCACATAAACAAACAACGTGAATTTGGAAATGAGGCTTGAGGTACGATAACAACATTATCCTCACAGTATAGATCAGACATAGCATGTTATTTTAGTTTATGTTTAAAGGTAAATATATATCAACTCACAGAAAAATAATAATTATTATACAATTATATAATAAACACTGAAACAATTGCACATAGCCTGTATTTTATGTTGACATTTATATACAAAATACATTCTCAGTATAAATCAAATATCTTGTGCACTAATTATACTTTAAATGATTAATACAGTCTTAATTAGGGGGGTCAAGCCCCCCCCCCAACCCCCCCTGTAATTTGTACCCTGCCTGAAATGAACTTGGACATGGTCTGTCTGGACCAATGAAAACAGTGTTCAGGATATTTGGTCCAACCAACGCTTCCTCCCATGATGCGAGGATAGAGCCAGGGGCCCATTGGTCAGATCCCTCATAGAGCGAAAACAGTATGACATGACAAGCCAATGGCCACGTTCAGACAGTACACCATAAAGTGCCTCCTCAGAGCGTTAAGTAATTCCAACAGCATAGGCACACAGTACTTTCAGCAAGGCCAGAAAAAGCATCAAATGGCCAAAGTAGAATCATGGTGTAAAAGAATATACAGTGAGTCCAATATGTATTTGATCCCTTGCTGATTTTGCCGGTTTGCCCACTAATAAAGACATGATCAGTCTATAAATTTATGATAATATGTATTCAAACATGGAGAGACAAAATATCAAAAAGAAATTCCAGAAAATAACTTTAAAGAATATATTTTAATTAATTTGTATATCATTGAGGGAAATAAGTATTTGATCCCTCTGGCCAAACACACTCAATACTTAGTGGCAAAGCCTTTGTTTGCAAGCACAGCAGTGAGACGTTTTTTGTAGTTAACCACAAGTTTAGCACACACACCAGGTGGAATTTTGGCCCACTCTTCTTTGCAGATCCTCTCTAAATCATGAAGGTTGGTGGGCTGTCGCCTGGCCACTCTGACCTTCAGCTCCCTCCATAGATTTTCGATCGGATTGAGGTCCGGTGACTGGCTGGGCCATTCCATGACCTTGATGTGATGTTTCTTGAGCCAATCCTTTGTTGCCTTTGCTGTGTGCTTCGGGTCATTATCATGTTGGAAGACCCAACCACGGCCAATTTTCAGCTTCCTGGCAGAGGGGAGGAGGTTGTCCTTCAGGATTGTACGGTACATGGCTCCATCCATCTTCCCAGTGATGCGGTGAAGTGGCCCTGTACCCTTGGCGGAGAAACACCCCCAAAACATTATGCTTCCACCTCCATGCTTGACGGTGGGCACAGTGTTCTTGGGGTCATAAGCAGCATTTTTTTTCCTCCACACATGACGGGTAGAATTGAGGCCAAAAAGCTCAATTTTGGTCTCGTCCGACCACATAACTTTCTCCCAATAACTTGGTTCATCTTTCAGGTGATCATTGGCGTACTTAAGGCGCGCGTCCACATGTGCCTTCTTGAGAAGGGGTACCTTTCGGGCACTGCGGGATGTTAACCCATTGCTGCGCAAAGTGTTGCCTATTGTTTCCTTGCAAACTGTGGTCCCAGCTGCCTTCAGGTCATTTGCCAACTCCTGCCGAGTGGTTGCAGGATGATTTTTGACCGTTCTCAGAATCATTGCTACCCCACGAGGTGGAATCTTCTTAGGAGCACCGGACCGAGGTCTGTTGATGATCATGTTATGCTTTTTAAATTTTCTTACAATTGCACCAATGGTTGTTACCTTCAAATCCAACACCTTGCTAATCTTTTTGTACCCCATTCCAGCTTTGTGGAGATCAACAATCCTGACTCTGAGGTCCTGAGACAGCTCTTTGGTCTTCCCCATGGTGAACAGTTTGGAATCTGTCTGATTGTCTGATTCTGTGAACAGGTGTTTTTCACACGAGTGATTAGTGAGAACAGGTGGCTTCAGTTCAGGTAACAAGTCGATTGGGAGTGTCTACCTGGTCTGTAAAAGCCAGAACTCCTAATGAATACTAAGGGATCAAATACTTATTTCCCTCAATGAAATACAAATCAATTAATATATATTCCTTAGGTTCATTTTCTGGATATTTTTTTTGATATTCTGTCTCTCCATGTTTGAATACATATTATCATAAATTTATAGACTGATCATGTCTTTATTAGTGGGCAAACCGGCAAAATCAGCAAGGGATCAAATACATATTGGACTCACTGTAAATGGATGCTGATTTACTACAACCATGATAAAAATGTATCAGAATACAACATGTGTTCGTAAAGTTTCATAAAATTTCAACAGGTCAAAAGTTGTGAGAGCTCAGAAAGACTAAAGACCTACAGTAAGTAGGGCTGATGGAAAATGTACGTTCTCTGTTTACATTGGCCCCTTGTTCTCTGACAGCCTGAAATGATTGGCTTCAAATTTCTTTTTCATTGAATTTCTTCCCTTCATAAATACATTCATATGTTCTTACACATTTAAACAAGAAATGACGGCTACCTGAGAAAGTCTGGTGCGCTCGTTAGTAGAAGGGCTGTGCAGAAAAGGAAGACGTTTGCTTTCAAACTCATTTGAAAACACTCTTAACAGTATATGGTAATTGGTGATGCGATCTCCCCAACTCTACCTGTTTAAAGTCAATGTGCCTCTTTAAGTGTACTTGTGGAGTTGATGTAGCTACAGCCACACTGCCAAGATGGTTTAGCTCAGTGCTCCTAAGTGATATCAATTCTCCTATGAGGTAGTTAGCAAACCACACTGACTATTACAGAGTTCTTGTTAGTTACCAGTTCACTATTACCAGCTACTATGGGAGTGTATTCCTTCTCGTGTAAAACGATCCGAGCTGTTTTACAACACTGTGTGAGCTGTGACTTCTAGAAGCTGGCCAGTCCAAGCATCACCCAGATTGAAGGGATTGCTGTTCATATTGAATGTTGAGTATCATTTCTATACTTTGGTGGTCTAGCACAATCCAGCGTGCAGAGGCGACCAGCAGCCCAGAGCTGCTTAGACCCAAGCGTCACACCCCGTCCCTGGGATGCTGTAGTGCAACCAGCCAGCAAGTCTCACTGGAGGGGATTTACAAATGTCTCTTTCTCACTTTACAGGGACAACAATACCCATGAGGCTCTGTGGCCATTGCGATCACACAGGGCAGAGAAACGAGAATGAAAGCAGTAGGTTGTGAAAGCAACGGAATGCATCGCTTCTCTCTGTTTAACAATGGTGCTGTGAAAGAGCTGAGGGGAGGGAGATAGGGAGAGGGGGAGGGAGGATAGAGTGAGAGAAAGAGAGAACATGAAGAGATAGACCTCAATGTGGGTGGGCTTAGTAGCTCCATAGTCTTGCTGACTGAAGCTTGCTAATCAGATTCAGCATAGCACTAAGCTGCTAATAGGATCTGCCCACCTGAGTTACATTTTTGTGTGTGGGCATAAGTATGCATGTAATAGCTTGTATGTGTGTATTGGTGTGTGTAGTGTGTGTGTGATTGCATTACCGTGTGTATATATGAATGCGTGTGTATTATTGAGTGTAAATGTTCGTGTATTTTTGTGTGTGTGAGTGTGTGTGTTTGTGTGTTCCCGTCCACAGCCCAGCCTGTGTCTGTAGCCCCCCATATTAACGCCATCCTCCTCTCCCCTTGTCCTCCTCTCCCCTTCTCCTCCTGCTCCTCTGAGGCGCTCAGACACGCGCTGGGTCCCGTCGTTCACTCTGCTCTTCCTCCACCTCTGATTTATTTACGCTGTCGTCGTCTAGCAACCCCCACAACACTGACCCCTCCCTCCCTCCCTCCCTCCCTCCCTCCCTCCCTCCCTCCCTCCCTCCCTCCCTCCCTCCCTCCCTCCCTCCCTCCCTCCCTCCCTCCCTCCCTCCCTCCCTCCCTCCCACCCTCCCTCCCTCCCTCCCTCCCTCCCTCCCTCCCTCCCTCCCTCCCTCCCTCCCTCCCTCCCTCCCTCCCTCCCCTCCCTCCCTCCCTCCCTCCCTCCCTCCCTCCCTCCCTCCCTCCCTCCCTCCCTCCCTCTCCTCCCTCCCACCCCCGTCCCTCCCTCCCTCCCTTCCCTCCTTTCCACCCATCTTATCCTTCTCCCTCTCCCCCCCCCCCCCTCCAACTCAGTGATATATGTGCCAGTTGCAGTTGACCCATTTAAACGCAGCCACATCTGGTGCTGAACCACAGTGTGTCTTCTAGGATGTCCAGGTGCCATTGGTAGTCTGGGAAATATGTGTATTGTGTTTGTGTGTGGGTGTGCATGTTTTGTCTCTCTTTGTTTGTGCTATTGTGTGTTTATGTGTGTGTGTGTGTGTGTGTGTGATGTGTGTTTCCCCCAGCAGACATGAGCGGGGTGGTTCTTGGAAGCCACGTTCTCCAGCATGAAAGCCTCCAGGCTGGAAATGGGCCAGGAACTGAGACATGTTGCTACAAGAGCTTTTGGTCTCTGTGGAAGACCATCAAATATCAAGACATCATTAAAATACACACACACACACACGCACGCACACACACATACACAGGGTCACTTGTGCCTAGTTGCCAATGTGTTCATTTTAGTTAGGGTCAGACGGTTGATAGTCAGGGCAGCCTGGGGTGAATATGTTTGTGTGTGGATATGTGTGTACGCCTGACTCTGTGTGTGTGTGTCTGCTTGTACGTCTGTGTGTGTTTGTGTGTGTATGCGCGTGTCTCCCAGCAGCTGTGACTCAGTCAGTGGTAGCCAGGGTCTTAATCAGTGTAAGATAGCTCCGCATTGTTCCTCTGTCGGCTCCCTGGGAACTTATCGCCGATTTGCCCTTCCTCCTTCCTCCTCGTCTGAAACATCCCTTCTCCCTCACTCGTTTTCTGGAGGAGAAGGAGCAGAATCAGAGCCCTGATCCTTCACTTGGCTCTGCCATGACATCACCCTCTCCACACATCTGGAACTACTATACTGGCTTACTGTGTGTGAGTGTGTGAGTGTGTATATTTGTGTGTGTGTGTGTGTGAGTGACTGAGAAGAATAAGGGGGGCTGGTGACACATCGACAGATACAGAGGAGGAGGAGAAAGAGAAAATCCAAGGCTGAGAGAGAGGGGAGAGAGAGAAATAGGGAGAGAGAGAGAGAGAGAGAGAGAGAGAGAGAGAGAGAGAGAGAGAGAGAGAGAGAGAGAGAGGAGAGATAGAGAGTGGAGAGAGAGGAGAGATAGAGAGAGAGAGAGAGAGAGAGAGAGAGAGAGAGAGAGAGAGAGAGAGAGAGAGAGAGAGAGAGAGAGAGAGAGAGAGAGAGAGAGAGAGAGAGAGAGAGAGAGATGAGAACATAGACAAAGATGGATAGAAATAAGGGTAAATCTATGTAAGGCTGTTTCCTTTGTGTACACACAGATAGGATGATTCAGACCCCTGGCGAACGACAGTTGTACCTAACAGAGCTAATCTTCTCATTCCTTCCAGCTGGACAACTTCTCCCGCAGGACAGCCAGACAGACTGTTATGGGAGAAACGTCATGCTGAATCTGCCCCCATCTTCATTAGGAAGGTATTACACAATTATAAAAATAACAAATACGTTTTTAATTAAAAGTTCGACTTCTTTGGAAAAAGTGAGTCCGTGATTTTTTACGGACAACGTTCTGGTGGATGTTGTGTGGCGGATCTGACTGAGAGTTGATTGAGGTTGAAGCAAAGAGGTTGCAAGGTTGAATGGATCAAGGCACGGAGGGATGGATGATAAGGCAGGGCATGTGGTACAGACGATGACGGCAGCATCGACCACTAGGGGGGGGTGTTTCACCAATAAAATATCCTTATCAAACCGATCTCAAGCAGATCACACATTAGTGTCCCTTATGAGAGGTGATCTGCAGTAACTGACAGAACAGAGACCCAGCGCTGTGTGGAGGAGGGCTTCTTCAAAGACATGCTTGAAACGACGTGTGCTTGGCTAAGTCAGATCATGGAATGTGTGTGTCTGTCTGGTGTGTGTACTGCATGTATGTGTGTACGAGAAAGAGAGAGCCAGAGGGAGAGTGTGTGTGTGTGTGTGTGTGTGAGAGAGAGAGAGAGAGAGAGAGAGAGAGAGAGAGAGAGAGAGAGAGAGAGAGAGAGAGAGAGAGAGAGGACAGATGAGAGACAGAGGGAGAGAGAGAGAGAGAGAAATAAAGAAAAAGAATGACAGATATAGAGATAGAGAGAGTGGGAGGGAGGGAGGGAGAAAGAGGAGAGAAAGATGGAGGGGGGGGGGGGGTGAGAGCTGTTAGCCAGATGTCTGCTCACATAGCAGCGTTTAACTCTCAAACCTGTTTTATCTATACAGGAGGGGGGACCAGCAAGACGGCATCTGAATTTCCTTCCTCTCCTTTCCCTCCTGTCCTGCTCCTATCTTCTCACTCTTGTTCGCGTCAGTTGACTGTCTCATCAAACCGCTTTAGAGGAAGAACGCTAAAGAGAGAGAGAGCAGATGAGAAAATGGGGAAAAAAAAAACAATGGGAACGTTTTTAGTCTGTCAGAAATCTTATGCATGAGAGGATAAAAGGCTGGGATAGAAAGTCCGAGGAAAGCAAAGGCAGGAAGAATAAGTGTGAGTGTGAGAGAAACGAAGCGGAAGATAACCAGAGAGAAAGAGAGGGGGAGATAAAGAGAGGCTGAGAAAGAGATGGAGAAAGAGAAGGAGAGTGTGTGGAATGCAGTCTCCAGAGCACACATGATACATGTGCGCTCCTCTCTCTCTCTCTCTCTCTCTCTCTCTCTCTCTCTCTCTCTCTCTCACTCCCTTCCCACCACTCCCCTATCTGCCATTCCCCTCTCTCTAATATATTTACAGTAGCCTCAGACCGAGCTGTGCGGCCCTGTAGACAGTCCTCTCCAGCAGGGCCTGTAGAACACAGCGGACCCTGTGAAGAACCACCCCAGAACCAGCTCAGCCCTGGACTGTGGCACATGACCAGCACTCGCTCAGTCCAACCAGCAGATCTGGGTCCGCACACTAGACTCAAATGCTTCAATACTGTAATTTGAAATCTGTGCTTGATTGGTTTTGCCTGATACGTGCGACGGAGGCTGACAGCCAGTCAAATAACTTTTCTGACACCCCAGGCCAACTCAAAATACAGTTCATCGTTTTAAATGCAGTTGTGGTCTTTTTTGGTGCAGTTCTCTTTTCTATTCCATTTGGTGATCACCTTTCCCACTGCGCTGTCATAAACCATCTGTCTCAATCATGTTTTCTAATTCACCAACATACTTTCATAATCTGTACGAGAAAATGCCTTCAAGTTTAATAGCATTCCATCCCTCCATCCCTCCATCCCCAGTCTCCATAACTGTGAGTCACTCTGGTCGGGATCTCTCTGTGTGTGTGTGTGTGTGTGTGTGTGCTGGTGGGCACTCTCTGTCCACAGTCAGAACATTGTAAGAGCTCAGCTCCCCCAGGGGTCTTCCTTCCTTGAGGAGGTGGTTGAAGTCCTGACTCAGGGTGATAAATTCCTTTCTCGCGTTCAAGGGAATTCTCCAGGGAAACCACTGGTGTGTGTGAACATAAGCGATATGACTTTAGCAGGACGGAGACTTGGGGCACCCACATGACTCATATCTTCCACAGTCAGATTTGGGGTTTGAAGAATGATGTAGCAGATAGTCCCACATTTTGGTTTCCTTGGGAAATGTCATCTGGCAGTAATTCATTGGCTCCTTGAGTCCTCTGTTTGGTGACGGAAGAAGACCTGGTTTGATTGGGCTGCAGATCAAATATGCGCGTGCATGCGCGCGCGTGTGTCAGATTGATTCCAGCGCTGACGTCTCACAAACACTTCTGTCAGGCCTTGGCTCTGGACGGACCTGTGTGTTTTTGATGTCATCGCCACTTTCTAGGCTTGGAACCGGCTTCTCATTCTGGTCTGGCTTGGGGTTAGCCTCTTTCATCCCACGGAGAACATTGTGTTCGTGGTAAACAGCTCCTCTGTATCAACATCAATATTTACACTCGTGGGCAGTCAGAGGAGCAGTCAAACACCGAGCCCTGTCCTTGATGGGGTGGTGCACATCGTAACAAATTCTGCTTTGGCCGAACCTTGACCCGGTTTAGCGCGGCTTGGGAGAAGAGAGAAAGCCAAGGGTGAGGGGCGAGGGACGAGGGAGGGAGGCAGACGGCTAGTTTGGGACCAGCTGTGCAATTGTGCCTGATCTACACGGGGTATGCTTGATTAGAAGACACCAAGACCAGATGAACACACAGCTGCAGTGTGCAGCTCGCTGAGCTCCTCTCCTGTGTCTTCTCTCTGTCTCTGCTTCTCACGGAGAATGCTCCCCCCCCTCTCCGTCTCTCTCCGGCAGCCTCTCTCGGCCCCCAACCTCGGTCTCTCTTCCAGCAACGTAATGCTCTTAAAGTCCAACAAGCTGTAATTAATCAAACAACACAATTCCCCCCTCTTTCCCTCGTCCTCTCCTCTCCTTTCTCCTTCTCCTTCTCCTTCTCCTTCTCCTTTCCTTTCCTTTCCTTTCCTTTCCTTTCCTCTCCTCTCCTCTCCTCTCCTCTCCTCTCCTCTCCTCTCCTCTCCTCTCCTCTTCTCTCCTTTCCTTTCCTTTCCTTTCCTTTCCTTTCCTTTCCTCTCTTCTCTTCTCTTCTCTTCTCTTCTCTTCTCTTCTCTTCTCTTCTCTTCTCTTCTCTTCTCTTCTCTTCTCTTCTCTTCTCTTCTCTTCTCTTCTCTTCTCTTCTCTTCTCTTCTCCTCTCCTCTCCTCTCCTCTCCTTTCTCCTTTCTCCTTTCTCCTTTCTCCTTTCCTCTCCTCTCCTCTCCTCTCCTCTCCTCTCCTCTCCTCTCCTCTCCTCTCCTCTCCTCTCCTCTCTTCTCAGGAAGAATGGTAGAGAGCTCTGCCCAGCTCCGCTGCAAAAGTCAAAGGGAGGAAAGCCAGACACAGCAGCAGCAACAGTAAGAATTGTGCAATGACTGGGGGGGTGTTTGTATGCCCCTGTACGTGCGCGCGCTTTGTGCGTATCTTCCCAGCTCACCATTCTCCACACTGACTTCCACGCAGATGGCGATAATTAGCGATCAACAAATGACAAGAGGGAACACAAGGCAGCAGCAGGGGGCCGAAGTTTTCAGAATGTTCCCCCGAGTCGTTCTCTCTCCATCACCCCTGCACCTCCCGTGTTGTTCCCTTCTTTTCCCGACAACAACTCCCCCCCCCCCACCACCCCCCTGCCGCTCGCGGAGCTCATTTATGCCGCGCTGTCCCTTGGTTGTGATCACCTCAGAACATAAACAAAGTGCCTGGTACCTCCTCATAAAGGAGCCAGGGCTCTTTGGCTTCTCTTCTCTGTTTCCCACCGTCTCTTGTTTCACAGTTCAACTTAACTCAGAACAGAGAACACTTAAATACGTGCCACTCAGGAACTTGGCTTGTCTCGCAGCGGGAAAGGAATGAGAAAGCGCGCGCGTTTGCGTGGCGGAGATGAAACAGTGTATGCGAGCGACGTCAAAAACATTTGTGTTTGGAGAACACAGAAAGGAGAGAGGAGGAAAGGAGGGAGAGGAGAACCATCCAAGAGTCCAACCTCTTTCTCCATTTCCGCCTCTCCTTTTCGCGTCTCCAATCCTTTACTTCTCTCCCCCCTCCTCTAATTCGTCCTATCCACCCTCCTCCTCCATCTCCACCACAACTTCCTTCCCCTTCAGCTCCTCCATCACCCCCCTCTTCTTTTCACCTCCTTTTCCTTTTTCCTCCCATCATCAGCACGTCTGTTCTACTCGACACCCCGTGACCTCTGACCCCATGCCATCCCTGGCCCGCAGCGGGAAAAACACATGACATCATCCCACCTTCATCTTCTCCCTCAGGTCCTAGCCCCTCCCTCTCTCCACCTCCTCCCTCCTACTCCCATGTCGGTCTTGGAGGCAGTGGAGAAGGCAGATGGAGTTCTGTCTGCAGTGGGTTTACGTTGCACCTCAAGACTTCCTCCCACTCATTTGATTCCCAAGATACTCCCAGCTCCCCCCCCCCTTGAACCCCCAGCCCCAACATGCTAAAGAGCTTACACAGAGCTTACACCTCCCCTCTTTCCCCTATTCCGCTTGCTTGCCCCCCAAAACTCCAACCACAGCCCCCTTACCACCAGGAACAAAATATCCCCAGACTCCTTAATCCTCCTTGGTCAGGCCCCAACTTCCTGTTGGAGTCCTGACCCCAAAACACCTCATCATCGGGACAAATATAAGAACTGATCAAGGAGCAGTAGGCCCCTAGCTGAGAATGGACCCTTTTCCACTTGTAAAGGGAATGTGAGACTGATCTGGGGCCAGGTACAATGGACGGTTCTGTTCTATACCCGGTCTAAAGTTCCTGGAATATTCTGGATGAAGAGAATGTCTGGTGAAGTTCACCTCTGAGTTTAGTGACCCACTCCAGTCTCACTCTTCTTTTTACTCATTTCTCTTTCTTTCTCTCATTCTCTTTCTATATACCTCCCTCATACATATTCTTCTTTTTCGCTCTCTTGTTACAGTCATTTACTGGCTCTTTTTCCATTGCTTCATTTACATTTTGTCCCATTCCTCCTCTCTCTCCTACCCTCCCTGTCTCATATTCCCTCCTTTCTCTACAGTAGAATCTGAGTATGTGTGTAGTGTGTGATTTTCAATGTACACCGGAAGGAGGAAAACAGACTAGCTTTGTGTGTATGTGTGTGTGTCTGTGTACCTTTGAATGTTTATGTGTCGCAGATGCAGCTCCACCCTCTCTCCTGTGGAGTGTAAACTTTCTTGCTGTCAAACAGAGTCCAGCGTCCACTCTCCTGATCATCCAAACTGTTTAAGTGCATTTACAGACACTTAATCTGCGTGTGTGTATACATGTGTGTGTGTGAGAGAGAGACACAGAGAGAGAGAGAGAGAGAGAGAGAGGAGAGAGAGAGAGAGAGAGAGAGAGAGAGAGAGAGAGAGAGAGAGAGAGAGAGAGAGAGAGAGAGAGAGAGAGAGAGAGAGAGAGAGAGAGAGAGAGAGAGAGAGAAAGCAACAGGAACTGTACATCGCGGTTCCAGTTTTATGTGTGTATCAGAATAAACAATTCGTAATGATGTCTCTCGAACACACCGCCTCCATCCAATCACCCATCTCTTCATTGGATCCCCCTGCCTCTGTCTTTCTCTCCCCATGCTCTCCCTCCTTGCCCACTCTTCTTCCCCCCTCTGTTTTAGTTTGCAGACACAGATCAAGTTTTTAAAATGGAAACAGTCACGTTCCTGGCAGACCACATGTTTATATTTAAAATCTATTTTTCTCCTCTGAAAGACACCCAAAATACAGGGGGACTCGGGTTGGGGTTATTAGGGGAGGGAGGGGGGGCTGGAAAGTGTGATTCAACTGAAAATGTCTGGTCTCCCGTAAACCCCCCTAAACCTGCGCCCCCCCCCCCCAACCCCATCCCATGGCGAAGAGGATGTTGAGGGAGGGATGAAAGCTGGAAAAGGGAGGGAGAGGAGGGAGTCCGAGGCAGAGGAGGGAGAGCGAGGGAGGGGGAGAGGGGGAGAGGTGGAGCGGGGAGTGGTTCTGCATGACCCGCGAGGCTGTCAGAGGTGGAAGGAATGTCGGCTCCAGCCGGCGAACACGTTAACATGGAAGAGAGATTTCCCCCCGCGCTGCCTCGGCCTTCCCCGTCTCTCCATGCCTCCTCCCTTCATGTCCTAATCAGGCATTTAAAGAGGGGCAGAAAGGGAGGGGGATTAGGAAGGAGAGAAGGGGCAAGGCATTCATGTAGGGATGGAGAGAGAAGAGAAGGGTTTGGCAAGGCATGGGACAGACAAACAGGCAGACACACAGACATGCAGAGAAAAAGATGAAAAAGGTACACTCTTTCCACATTCCTGGGACATGGCCTTACCCTTCACTGGCTCACCAAAGAGGAGTCATTCTGACCTTGTGGGAAGCCCCCATGCTGTGGAAGGGTCTGACCTTGGTGTGTGTGTGTGTGGGGGGGGTGGGCATCCACAAACACATAGCCTCTTAGTCTCCCTCCTCGGGACCCACAGACAGACAGCACCTCTTCCCTTCCCTCCTCTTACCGCAGTGGTTCATCCCAACGTAAAGCAGTGCTGTGAAGCTATGACACTGCAGCAATGGATTTACTGTAGCTTCATGTAAAGACATTATGTATGCACTCTGGTCACCAAGATTGAAAATAAATACCAAAATTCCTATAATAGTATGTCGATTTTCTTCCAGGACCAGATCTTCCTGAAGCTGCCGAGAACGAGCAGACAAATGCTCAGGGTAAATCTCCCAAAGTAAATAGATAGGAGACGTTTCACGAGGAGAAATATGACTGTCTTGCTGCAGGGCTCCTGCCAAGGATAGAAAACCTCCTCACGCTCCTGTCTGCAAAAGCGATTACAGCCAGTCTTTCAATCTGGGGGGAAGGTAGAGGAGGAAAGCCAGTCTTCTAGAAGGAAAAGGTACCAAACAAACAAACAAGATGTACAAATGGAATGGCAAAATGTTGACAGGCGTGATGTTTCCTGTTGTGAGAGTAAACAGGCCCACCTAGTTCGCCTCGGCAGGTGTGTGTGTTGTGTGCACGACCGTTCTGCATGTGTGTTGTGAGTGTGTGTATGTGTGTATTCTGTGCATAGGTGTGGGAGAGAGGGAGAGATTGAACTTTAAGGGGTGTGAGGCCACCGGGGAGGTGGGGGGGGGGGGGTCTGTTAGGGCCAGTTTACAAGGAACAGACCCACACCTGTTTGCTCTCCGACAAACAGCCTAATCTCCTAGAGAGGGGAGGGGGGGGGGTGCTCATGTTCCAAATGGAGGCAACTTCCTGCTGGAGGTTCCTAACTCCTCCCCCTCCCCCCTGCCGTTATCAGGATGGCCCCCCAGGAGGGAGATGGCATCCACCACCACCCCCCCCGCCCCCCCTCCCCGGGACCCCCTAAGTGAATCAGAAGAGCGGAAGGGAGGACACCCAGGAGAGGCCTGGTGGGGGAGCAGGGGGCACTGGGGCTCTGCTTGTCCACGGCTTGGCTCACCCTGGCTGGGGTGACTCAGCAGCCAAGCATCCCTAGCTGGAGAGGAGCTCCACGTCAGCATTGCCTCCCTCCTCTCCCCATTTTCGCTGCAATCCGCCCACAGTTGTATGGGAAGTCACAAGTTCCCATTGGTTTTCCCTCCACCAAAGGTTCACATCGTGAACGGACTGGCGTCATCTGGATGTACGTGCTTGGGTGTCTATCTGCCTGCGCCCACACAGGCTTGAGGGAGTTTGTGTGCGTGCGTGCACGTGTGGCTGTAGTGAGAGCCCGTGTGTTTATGTGAAGCAGTGATGAATGGGAGGAGGGGAGACTCTAATGCCTTTAGCAGGCTGCCGTCTATGTAAACAAGAAGCACAGTCTCCTAACTCTGTCTGAAGAAGAGACGCCACCCCCCCCTCCACCCACTCCCCCCCCCCCTCCACCCACTCACTACCGCCACCCCCTCCTACACCGCCATCCTACACCCCCCCCCCCGTTCTTGCCTGTCTGGTCCAGGGGTAGACAATCGGGTTTCCATGCTGTGGTCTAGGGGGTTTGGTCCCCACCACTTACACAGTTCCAGAAGGCTGTGTTTCACCCTGCCTAAGGCATGAAAATGAGGCCACAGCCCAAAGAGACAGACAGTCAGACAGACAGTCAGTCAGTCAGTCAGTCAGTCAGACAGCAATGTAGAAACCTCACGTCCTCCTGTGTCTGATATAGTGCAATTGGGGGTTTCTCCGAGTGCTGCAGCTAGCAGTGAGGAGAGGCGCGCCGTCCATCCTGTATCTGGCTCGTTTGCTTCTCCAATCCCAGGGTCTGGCAAGGAAGGGGGGGGAGAGAGAGACGAACGACGGTGTTTGCAGGGGCGGACTGAGACAATCATCCAGACGGGGAATTTGACTCGATCCCGGGCCACTGTGAATGTGTACGCGCATCCAAAACTTTTCCAAACGTTTGCTTACGCCGCTCACTGGGAATACACTTGGCATATGCCAATGCACACTACTACGTGGCTAGACACACGAAACAGTTACATTAATGAATTGCTTCAAAAGAAGCAAATGACATCGAATCAGTTCAAATGTTCAAATAATGATCTTGCAGCATAGCTGCAGCTGTGGCTACGGCCTAGCTCTGTAATTATTCCTCCCTCTCTGCTCCACTTTTCCTCTTCTGCCTTGTCTAAAGGGTTATATCTGCAAAGAAGCAGGTCATGGTTTTTATGCAGTGTTGCCAACAAAATGTCACCAAAAGTTGCTGTTGGCCACAAAGGCTAATTCTACAGAGGTCAATCATTGCTTTAAAAACATGGGCCACACTAGAGCACTAGGAAAGGCAGATGTGTTTTTGACACATTGGGGAAAGGTGATTTTTACTGTTACTCAAGAATGAGAATGGAGGTTGCCAAAGTCGTGAGAAGTTGCCACATTTGTATCTAGTTGATAGATACAAAAAAAAAAAAAACGTTGGGAAAGGGTCATAAGTCACTAAAGCTTGTGACAAGGTCCCTAAACGAGCAACACTTTTGCTCTGTGCGTCGCAGAAAGATGTGATGAGGTGACAGTATAAACCTCGATCCTTGAACCTGTCTATGGGAGAAACAGGATAGAGAAAGTTCCAAACAATCCGTATGGAATATGTCCTCTGAGAGGAGACACAGCGACAGTGTCGACCTCCGTCCGTTCAATCCCTTTGACCTCTAACACGGTCCTTCCTCTCCTTCTGTTTCGGTAAGTCAAGACCGATTGTGTTTTTGCGACGCCTCAATATTGCTTTTCTAAGCTACGGTCACACCGAGAGAGGAATGTGCATCCCTGTCACACGCCGTCCCCGTAAATCACATCTAATGCCACGTCACCTGACACCTAAATTGAGCCCCCCCCCCCCCACACACACCAGAAAGCCGCAGCCTCACAGACAGCTCCACCGGGGGCCAGAGACCGCCTCGCGCTCTCCTCTGACCACCAGGATAAACACACACTCAGACAGACAGAAGCACCCATCGCATCCACTGCGGCCATGATTGGAGGCCTCACGGTTGGAACCCAGACCATAACAGCAGAGGAGCAGATGCAAACCCTGACCCCACCGTGCACGGTCACCGGCCAACGTTCCCTGACCCGACCGCATGTGCTTTGCTCCCTGTCCCTCATCTGGAACAGCCGAAGCAGCAGTCAGGAACCCAAACTGAGAGATGATCACCAGTCCTAGCCACAGATGTAAGCCCTTATATACACACGGTGGTTTCCCATCCGAGGCACAGATATCATTTGTGTGTGGACATAGAGCCATGTACTCCATGGGTGTGTCCTATAGTACACATGTTCTGTGTGACTGTATTCCATAGTAGCCTTGTTCTGTATGGGTGTCTTAAGCCAACAGATCACTGTTACTGACAATACTGGCTCCATAGGTGTGGTAGATCAACAATCATTTCACAAGTACGTACTTAATGACACGGCCATACAGTAAGTGCACAACTTCCTTAAAGGATCTGTGATGGTTTGATTGTTGTGAAAGAAATTCAAACTCCAAAAATTCTGTGAAATAAAAAGGTTTTGTAACCATACTTGGTTTACAGCTTACTGTCTGTGTCTCACCCGAGTTTGACAAAAACTGAAGCTGTGGTCATTCTGACCACATTTGGCCTCATTAGAGGGAGCCTTTGTGAGAAAAAGGATGACTGTTTACATGCTGTCTTCAATTGGGATGGGAAGAACATGGCCATTACTCTTCCTTACTCTCTCTCTCTCTCTCTCTCTCTCTCTCTCTCTCTCTCTCTCTCTCTTTCTTTCTCACACACACACACACGCACACACGCACGCACACACACACACACACACACATACACATACACACACCATCTTTCCTGTATCCACCTCTCTCTCCCATCCTTACTTCCATCCAATATCCCTCCCAACCTCCCTCTCAGTCATCCCTCTGCCCTCTCTCCTAGCAAGTCTGCTTCTCATCTCCCTGGCCAGAGCCCCCCCTCCCCTTCCTCCTTGTCATACACCCCCACCTCCTCCATCTTAACCTCCCCAAACTGCACTCGCGAGACCAACCTCAAAGAAAATGAACCACCGAGGAATTATTTTCAAATCTGCTTTGGAAATGCCTTGACAGGAATTCCAAAACGTTGGACTGGTTCACATCAACCACACCCATAAGCCCCTCGGATTGGTTGATAGAATCCACTCCAAGGTGAAGTGGCCAACCGGTCAACCAACCCCTGGACAGTGTGTAAGTGTGTGAACAAGCTGGAGGAAAGGTACGTGAGAAAGATGACACGGGAGGGGTAAAGAGGCCGTGGAGCGATGCAGGATGGAAGGGAGGAGAATGGGAGAAGAGATGCAGGGTGCAGGCGGAGAAAGGACAGAGCAAAAGAGGTGTGAGGCAGATCAAGAGGAAAACAGAGGGAAATAAACCGATTCATAGAATAAATCGAGGGATATTGAAGTGCGGGAGAGAGCGAGAGGGGTAGCGTAACAACTGCTTCAGAGGGGAGGGAAGGAATTCATTTCAGACGTCGACGCCAAGGCAAATGTGCAGCTGTCAGGGACTTTTGTTCTCTCAGAAAACCTCTCTCCATCCGTCCCCCTCTCTCTTGCTCTCTCTCTCTCTCTCTCTCTCTCTCTCTCTCTCTCTCTCTCTCTCTCTCTCTCTCTCTCTCTCTCTCTCTCTCTCTCTCTCTCTCTAACTCTATCGGTCTCTCCGGGACATGTCATAACAGCAACGTTCACAAGCTCTGGACAACAAGCCTCACACGGTGGAGGAGAATGATAGAAGGCGAAAGAAACTAAAGACGTGCCCCGTATCAACAGAAGCCTGATCACACGGCAGACAAGGTCAGAAGCCCTGCCTAAGGAGAGCCAGTGAACGACAGATGACCAGGTACAGAGGAAACAAAGCAAGAAGAAAAAAGGCAGAGCGTGAGAGTGACGGACTGTGAGGAGAGTCGACCGTTAAAAAGGGGGCAAGAAAAAGAGGGGGGGGGGAAGCAAAACAGAAGGCACCAAAAGTCGAACGAACAGAGTTTTTTCCGTTCACCATGAATCCCCCACCCTCCCTCAGGACCCGAGGCCTGGGCTCATGATGTCAGCGATCCAGCAGACGCGCCACAGCACAGCGCATATGTTTCTGCTAGAACGTGATAGGCTCCGAGGAACTATAGGAAAACCTTATCTATGGCAGGAGGGAGGGGGGGTGGGAGGAGTCACGTTTGCAAAGGGCAGTCCCATCCCACAACGAGCCACTCCTCCTTCCTCTGTCTCGGTCTGCCTCCGAGACAGCAATAACTGCTCTGACTGGTGCAACAACACAGACACACGCCCACCTCTTTCCCCTCTCCCTCTCCCTCTCCCTCTCCCTCTCTTCATCTCTCCCTCTCTCTCTCTCTCTCTCTCTCTCTCTCTCTCTCTCTCTCTCTCTCTCTCTCTCTCTCTCTCTCTCTCTGTCTCTATCTCACACTCTCTCTTTCGACAAGAACATGATCTCTGAGTGAATCGGGATTTATGCAAACAAGCAAACCAACTTCATCTCCGCATCTAATCTCCCGACCATGCGTAACCCGACCCGTGTGAGCGAGGAGAGAGAGGTGCCCCCCCCGCTCACGAGACCGGAGAGCAAAACGGCCTCCTTCTCGGGTTTCGCTCTGACCTGTGCCGCGTTGCCATGGCGACGGGTCCGACGGTCCGCCGGGGGGGGGGGGGGGGGGGGGGATGCCCCCTCGTGTTGGAACGTGTCGTCCGGGAAGAGGGATGAGGGTGGGCCTGGGGGGGGGGGGGGGGTGACTTGGAGCTTGTCTGAGTGTGGCCCTAATGCCATTAAGACAGCCTTTATGAGCTGGGGAATGAATGTGCTACTGTCCAGGTGCAGGAATGGCCTGGACAAGGTTTAGACTCCAAACCACAACCAGGAAGCTCTCGGCTACTCTCTTCATTGGATGACTGTGACAACATACACGCAGCTCCATGACTCCATGGTAACGGCCATGTTGTCCCCCTGGGGCCTGTCGACCTGCTATGTTTCAGTTATGGTTGGGCTTCCTTCATGTCACGTCATCTGTGTCCTCAATAGCATGGTTGTAAAACGTGTGTTGCGGTGGGGAGGACAGAGATGGGCTGTCACTTCGGATTGGCCCGTGGCGCACCTTGTGCTGGCTGTTGTTGCCATCGTCGCGTGTTAGTCCCGTGTCATTGACGTGTGGCAGAAATACCCTGTGTGTTTTGGTTATGGAGGACAAGCTCACCAAGGTGCTGCTTGATGATGTCCTCCTGTGAGGTCATCTCATGAGATCATCCACGTTCCATCCATGATAGAGCGAATGTTTGACCTCATTAGTTTGCCTGGCTTAATAAGACCAAGTCAATCGCACAGCCCTTGACAGCGCCTGAGCCAGTGTATGTTTGGAGAGAGAGAGAGAGAGAGAGAGAGAGAGAGAGAGAGAGAGAGAGAGAGAGAGAGAGAGAGAGAGAGAGAGAGAGAGAGAGAGAGAGAGAGAGAGAGAGAGAGAGAGAGAGAGAGAGAGAGAGAGAGAGAGAGAGAGAGAGCAAAAAAGAGCGAGACAGACAGACATGCAGAAAATGACTGAAAACGAATTAATGTCAATTCGTTCCAACATTACTCTGTGTGTGTGTATTTCTGTTTTCTGAATACTTTCTTGGGTTGAAACACACCAACCAGTGCTACGTGTGTACATTATTGGCTGGAAAGTTCTGCTCTAAATATTGGAAACTGACATTGCAATGGCTCTGAACTGCGTGGTTGCCAAAAGACTTTTAGAGGGTCTCATCAGCCAATAAGGTTTATAGGGGACACAATGTGACTTTATTTACAGAAAAAAGCTCCCAGCTTACCTTTAACAACTTATTTTTCTTGATCAGTTTTAGCAGTGCCTCACATACTAAAGGAACTTACTGTGTATGTGCTCACAACATCTGTACTGCCACAGTCAAAGGCAACTCCAACCTTAATATGTTTTCTTCATGGTAAAACTTAACGATGGGACCTGCTGTGTGTGTGCGTGTGTGTGTGTGTGTGTGAGTGTGTGTGTGTGAGTGTGTGTGTGCAACCTTACCAGCCGTCCCCCTCTCGACCACCTTGACCCCAACGGTCAGGGGAAACTCACAGTTTCCACCCCGCGATACGTCAGCCCCAGGCCAACCAAGGCTTTCCTGGCAGCATGACTAATACAGGGGCCCGGGGGGCCAATCAAAAAGCCCCAGTGGATCAAGGCAAAATGCTGTCATCCAGAATTCATACGTGGAAAAACGAGTGATGTTTAACCCATCGGTATGTTCTGGACTTGTGGTTGAGGGCAAAGTCAACTCATGGTAGGGATGGGATCTCAGCATGTGGCAGGTTGAGCCAAGTTGTTCTCAGCAGATTGACTGCTTATTGGTGGAATCGGTCTGCAGCGCCCTTCTAACAAAGTTAGAGCTATGACCCCTCTAACAAGGTTGGGGTGTGTGGTTGGTGCCAGTCCAGGCTCTGGGAGGCATCGTTTACGTTAATCACTGGGTGAATCATCACACAACATCACGGGGAACCTCTGTAGTCATTAGGCTCACATATCATACAGCTGTGCACTTTTCCCTCACTAACTACACCCACCAGTGCTATAGAGAGACCTTCAATACTTTCTTCCTTTTTTGGGGATGATCAAGCCAAAACAATTATCTTACTGGACAAGGCCTTTGGGTTGCTTATCAGACAAATTGTTTGCCATTTCCGGGTGGACTTTATGTCCGAGGAAGTATCTTACGGCAACATGAATCTTACCTGAAACTGTCCCCTCTGCCCCTGCTGAGGAGTCATGTTTGCTGCAACTACATCACATCACATTGTCCACCACAAAGTCTCCCTTTATTCCCTTCTGTCTCTTTCTCTCCCTTCCTCTCTTACTTAAAGTGTGTGATATTGTGTGTGTATTGTCATGTGTGCGTTAATATTGTTTGGACTTTTTTCTGCACAACCTATTTCCCTCTGGGGACAAACAGAGTTCTTCTTCACTCCAGATACAGAACCTTCACAGAACCTTCACAGAACCTTCACATTCAACACATTACACTCGCTTGTCTGCCATTGTAGGTTTTTTAAGACTAGTTTCTGGGTGAACATTTTCACTGAGTTGCGTAGCTTAATAGCTAACAGCCTGCTGCTCCCTGTTGTGAAGAATGACGACTCCCTGCAACAGCGCCTGCCACCCTCCTGCCAATCCACCCACCCCTGCAGGTCCTATTCCCCTCATCTACCAACCTTGTAAGCTTTGACTGATTCTGGAAACTGCTACCTTTATGTGAGAGGACTACTTCTCAAATATTTTCAACCACGGTAAAAGTTTACAGCTACCTGCTGTTGTAATATGGAATATGGAATGGGTTCTGGTCATGCCTTGTGGTTGGTAGAGTCATGTTGGTGTTTACATGGTTAGAGAGAGGAAGTGCCACAGTTCTCAACCTCTGGCTCAGTCTGAGCAGAGATCAGACAGAAAATAAACCACACCATCTTGGCTGAAAACCCTGCTCATACTGCAGAGGCCAGGCACACACACACGCACACGCACACACACATAAATGCAGCAGACACACAAATAAATACACGCAGTACACACACATGCACACGTATACATGCACGCACACATACACACACACACGCGCACACACTGGGAACACATCTGTTGGGAACATGGGGCCAGCAGAGAGAGGGAGAACGGAAAAGAAAGAGAAGCAGAGAGGGGGGGGGATGAGTGAAAAACGAAAAAAGGAAGAACAGAAGACGGAGATGGAAAAAGGGACCAGCAAAGAAAATGGAGGAAATAGATAGAGTAACCACATACATGGACAATACGAAAGAAAAGAAAAAAGAAATATATATCTGTCATTATTTCTCAGGAGGAAGCTTCAGAGCCAGCTGGCTAAGTCCGGGATCTGGACTAAGACCCACCAGAACCTACTGCACATGCCCAGGGATCACGGCAAGCATCACTAACACACACTTCAAAGAGAAATGCTCCAAAATGCCAGGGAAAGTCTAGACATGCTTTTCTCTTCTTCCTCTCCTTCCCTTGACTCTCTTTCGCTCTACTTGTTCTCTTTTTCTCCCTTTTCACTTCCTCCTCTCCTTTCTTTTGTCCATCCACTGTGAGCCATGACTTCCCTGTGATTCACGTGTTCCTGTGGCATCTTTTTGCTTCCATCTTTTCTTTCTGACTTGATCTCTTTTTTGCCTTTCCTTGCTAGTTTTCTCCATCTCCATCTCTCTCCATCTCTCTCTCTCTCTCTCTCTCTCTCTCTCTCTCTCTCTCTCTCTCTCTCTCTCTCTTTCTCTCTCTTTCTCCCGTTATCTCATCCCCTCCACCCTCCCTTCCCAGTCAGGCACGGGGAAGTCCCCTCCTTGATGCTAGTCTCCAGCCCTGGATGATAGCAGAATAGTGTTATAAGACTGCACACACACACACACACACACACATTCAACAACAGACAATGAAACAGAATACAGATGCTTGCCCTAAATACCCCGACAGATCCCAGTCACACTGCCCCCTCTATTCCCATCCTGACTCCATTAGCCACTTACAATGGTCGTTTCTCGCAGCTTATCCAATCCCCAGGCTTCTTACTGTTAGGGATAAGCACATTCTCTTTAAGAAATTGACCTCGCTAATACTTTAATGCAATGGTCCAGGGTGGAATGTGTGCGTGTGCCGAACCACGTAGAAAAATAATCAGCCCCCTCCTCACACACACACACACATGCACACACACACTTCTCTTTCCACTGAAGTCCCGGAGTCGTCATACCCCTTAGCCCTCCAAGGGGGAGAGAAGAGAGAGAAGCTGGGAAGGGGGGGAAAGAACTTCCAGAACTTTCTCTCCTGATTGCTAACCCGTGGCTGTCTGCATGCTTACGATGTTGGCTGTCCCCGTCTGTGTTTTAATAAAGATTCCACGGTCATTTATACCATATGGCCTCTCTAACTGTGCCTCTCGAATCTTCCCCAAGCCCTCCCCTTGAGGGTGAGAGAGAGATGAAAAGGGGGAGAGGGGGGAGGGGGAGGGAGGGAGGGAGGGAGGGAGTGAGAGAGAGAGAGAGAGAGAGAGAGAGAGAGAGAGAGAGAGAGAGAGAGAGAGAGAGAGAGAGAGAGAGAGAAAGAAAGAAAGAAAGATGTGTAGAATAAGATCTCCCCTCCTTTTTTTCCATCCAAGCATTCAGAAGAGAACATCTGGATTTCTACTGCAGGATGAGGGTTGGCTACATGGAGACTGGCTCTCCTTCATAGCTCTGCGGAGGTAGAAACGCATGAGACCTAACCTAGAGTGGGAACAAGGACAGTGTCCTCCATACCATACATGTATGTGTGCGAATGTCTGTGTTTGCTTACAGGTGAGTGAATGTGTGTGTGTAGCTAAAGCCCACAAACTGTATGCGTTTCCAGCCTGTGACATTTTGTTAATGGAGCTTAATCAGCATTCTGGCTCAGGTCTGCTGTGTTTGGAGTTTCCAGCAGCACGGTCAAACTGCCACAAGATGGTTCTGATGCTCAAGATCAGATGGACCGTTTATTAGACAGGGATGAGAGATACAGTTACGTGGAAAGTATTCATGTACGACCCCTCCTCTCACCTTGCACAGCGCACCATCAAGCGCATTCCTCCGCAAGTTTGAAGATTGTGCTGTTTGAATCCCATGAGTTGAACATCTGTTCACTGACGCTGCCATTTCACAGGCTCACCCATGCATATCATGAAAATACCGTTTGGTCTCCTCTCAGCCAAGCTGGACCAGGGCTGAGGGAAGGTGTTCCCCAGGCTCTAAGCCTCGGAGGGGAAATAGTTAGCATGGCTGAGACGAGTCCTGCTGGAATCGACATGAAGAAAAGCCCCATTAGCTGGTTGCTCAAGTGCGTAACGTTTTCTACACTGGGGCAGGGGTGAGAAGGATTTGTGTGTGTGTGTGTGTGTGGCGGGGGGTCTATGTGTGTGTATATGCATGTTTCGGCGTGTGTGTGCAGGTGTGCGTGAGCATACTGGTCCATGCGTTCATGTTTGTGTGCTGGTGTGTGCACGCGTGTGTGTGTGTGTGTGTGCACGTGTTTATGACTTCGTTTTTTGTGAGTCTGTGCTTCTGCCAGCAGGCCATCCCAGACCAGGGACGAGACGGGGGGGGGGCAGACACGGCCTCCAGGTCTTGACCTCTGTGACCCCATCGACATGGTTCTGGAGGGACCCTCTACCTGCAGAGGGCTGCTGAGGGCTCTACACCTGTACACCCCACCACAGATGTTCATTTGACAATATGTTGTGATTGGGATTATCATTAGAAGGATGAAAGGTGGATACAGTCCTCAGAGGTTATATTCGACGGAAATGATGGCACATTATCATTTCCGGTCACTCCTATGATGGACGGTCTGAGAGAGTGTCTGGAGAACAGCTGGTCAAAGAAATACCCAGTGACATCGACGGTACACACACAATACTTTTCCCTTCCTGTGTCTCCTCGTGTGTCTCATTCCTGAATGCCTCCTGGCCCTCTCTCTCTCTCTCTCTCTCTCTCTCTCTCTCTCTCTCTCTCTCTCTCTCTCTCTCTCTCTCTCTCTCTCTCTCTCTCTCTCTCTCTCTCGCTCCCTCTCTCTCTCTCTCTCTGTCTCTCTCTCTCTCTCTTTCTCTCACTCTGTGCCTCTGTACTCCTTGTCCCTCCCTCTTCTCTCTGGTAGAGAGCTTCAAACAACTCGTCCTCTGGCTGTCGTACACATGGCTGACGATTTACGGCATAGTGTGGGGCGAACGGGAGGGAGGGGAAAAAGAAGGTTGTGGGGGGGGGGGGGGGGAGAGATTTCTCCAGACAGATTTTAAGAACGACACGTGTTCTCTCCCCAGTGAGTCAGAGTCGAGGCCCTCGTTCTCGGAGAGGTAGAATCATCCAAACCAGTTGCACCCTGACCCATTTAGGGAAAACACTGCCTCAGAAGGGCTGAGTCAGCATCAAGTCACTCAGTAAGCCTCCTTACTGAGAGACGACCTCAGCACGCTGTACTTCAGTGAAAGAGAACATGTTCTAAGAGATACCTATCAGATTTAACGTTTCTAGTGCAGTGCTCATGGTGTATATTTCACACTGTGACTTTGCTACTTCTACTAGTTACAGGAAATAGACAGATCTATACTTTGTCTCGTACAATTCCCTATATCTAATCAAACATCTACCAGCTGAACACCCTTGTCATTTAGCCATTACTGCCAGTCAACTGCTGAAAGCCAGACTATATAGCTAAGTAGCCAGCACTATATAATGATGGATGTAAATGCTTTTACGTTTCGATGGCCTCTTCATTGACTCTATGCCCATGGCAATGAGAGAAACAAAATGTTCTGTGTCAAAGTGCAGTCTTTGCCAATTAGTTTCTTGTGAAATCCGTTATGTATAGTTTCTGAATGTTGCTGTTTATGTTTTTAACAAATGCTAGTTGCAGTGCCCATGGGCTGAAAACTATGGGGCGAGCCATTAAAATATTTATCATTTGTTATATTTAAATATTTATATTCATTTTATATTCATATATATTATATTCATTTCTCTTGAACAACATTGCATGTTCTTGGGGCCTACACCTGTCACATTCAACTTAACACTGTGGCCTGTTAGCGATATAATTAAGCCACAGACACACAAGTTGCCTATAATGAGTAAAAAAGGGGGGTCAGATGGCTGAGCGGTTAGGGAATCGGGCTATTAATCAGAAGTTTGCCGGTGCCAATTGATGTTGTGTTTGTGGGCAAGGCACTTCACCCCACTTGCCTTGGGGGGAATGTCCCTGTACTTACTGTAAGTTGCTCTGGATACGAGCGTCTGCTAAATGACTACATGTACTGTAATGTAAACCTTTAGATACAGTATATAATATATCAAGTATAATATTTAAACATTTTTGATGTCCTTTAGTAGCAGCGCAGAAGGGATCAACATAGTAAATCTTGACATAGATATACAATAGATACAGAGCACGTTCACTTGTTGTAGCATCCCATCTTCATGAGAAACTTTAAGAAAAGAACCCCTCAAAACCATAAAAAGTGCCAGTACCTGAATAACAACTATTCAGGCAAAAACCCAAATGAAAGTGTCCCCTCCCCCTTGCCTCCAACCAGCTGTGACATCACAGGCATGCCATCCCCACCACTTCAGTCATTTGGGCATTGCTGTCCTCGTTTGCCTTCAGGACCACTGCCACGGACAGGACAATCTGGACTTTTTCATAACAGTCTGTCAGCCATGTTTAATTTATGACATCAACTCTCCAGTAAACGAAAGCATCCAAGGAGGGTTAGTAAAACGGTGGGGGGGGGGGGGGGGGGGGGGGCATCTGAAGGAGCGAACAAGAACCGAGAGCTGGGGCCCATGTGTGGGACCAGGTTAGGACGGGGCTGCTCGGGGCTGATTTGGGATGGGTGTAATGCACTCTGGCGGTTCGCTGGTGTGGCCTGCCTGAGCCAGGGTGGGTCCAGTCCAAGCTGCCTGTCAGCTGGAGTCATTGAGGCCATGCGCTCCATGCACAGTCGCCCATAATGACTGTATGTCTTGCTTCACGGAGCAGGGAATTATTGGTTGTTGAAGTCCAACTCCAAGCCATTTTGCACATTTTCTTCTGCATATTAGAGGCTCAGTAGTACCTCGAGGTTTGCCTCTGTAATATGCCTTTTAAGGGCTGTATTTCGTCATGAGGACAATTTTATGGGAAATAGTTGTCCATTTTAGTCAGTCAGCACCAACGTCATACCATTCAGTCGAGACACTCCTACTTTACAGCCCGGGCACTCTTTTTAAGACCAGGAAGTCTCCCGCGTTCCGACATTGTTCCAGTACAACGCAGGATGTGCACCCTGGCCTCCACCTGTGGTTCTGTGTTCCTCTCTGTCCGGAGGGGGGATTGCGTAGTGCAGCTATGTGCCACGGACATCGAGACTGTGTCCCTGTGGGTTATCGCCAAAGAGCCGGTGCGAGCAGCACCCATAATGCCAAGACATATGTGTTTGTCAATAAAGTGTCTTATTACTTGCTATTGACACTTCCCAACTGAATCGTATTTCTAGATAAGTTAAAAGAGGTGACGACTGTTTTATTGACTCTGTCTCTACCAATCTCTCTCTCTCTGCCCCCACCCTCTCTCTCTCCCTCTCCCTCTCCCTCTCGCTGTGTGTGTGTGTCTTCAGGATAAGACAGTATTCCATACCAACCTGTACTTACTCTGGCCTGCTGCCCAAGAGGATTTGCACTCTATAGATAACTGTCAGTTGGAGAGTTCATGACAACGTGTCAAGTGTGTACATGCGTGCTAGTGTAGGTGTGTGTGTTTGCTCCGCAGGTCACGGCTGAGATGGGATTTTTGCGTTGCTCACTAGCGAGGAGCTGCTAAACGCTTTCACATAGATAGATAAGATGTGAGCACATGCCCCCATGATATATCAGCTTTAAGACTATGGAACATATGTCTTTATGCACTGCGTACTGTAACACAAACCTGTCCCGATCCCCTGTAATGCTGTTAAAACTTTACTTATCTGCTACACTTACTTTTTGCAATTCTGTTCATCCCTGTTGGACGAAAGCATCTGCTAAATGAATACTGAAACACTCCCGCACAACCCGTCCATCTTAACCAAACTGCTCAAGAACTTTGTAACCAAGGGTGTATACAATGTTCTAGATCCATGACAGCGAAACATCTGGTCAGGCGCTGAAACTGTGTTTGTCTTTGTCTTTCAAACAACAGTGAGAAATATCATTTGGGGAGCAAAGTTGTGTATGATAAGTTTCTGAGGGAAAGCCAGTAGACACGGTAAATTAATCAAACCAGACTGCATCTTAAAAAAAAAAAAAGCTGATAAAGGTGCCTTGGAAGCCCAAAATGTGTCAGTCCAAATTTCAACTGTGAAATACAAGGATGTCCTCTTCTTCTTATGCAAGATACTTGTTTTTACACACATAGGGATCCAGAAGTTGATACCTGGTCTCACAAGAACATGTTACCTGATGTGTTTGACGAGTGGTAGTTACATGACATTCTTACGTTGTTTCGCAGTACCATGGTTCAACTTAAATGTAGTTGGATTCATTAGGGGTCAAAGTAGCGAAGCTGCAGTAGCCCTATTGTTTCCCTCCATATTTAGGATTCCTCCGTCAGTCCAGAAGGCTGTGATTTTGTCAAGATATAAATTCAAATGAACATCAACTGTCAAGAGAGCTGACTTTTCTTGACCAGGTGTGACATCAAATGAATGATTAGTGTCCAGAAGGCTGACATTTTGTCCAGATATAGTATCAAATGAATGGCCAGTGTCCAGACGGCTAGGTTACCACTGTTTAAAAAGTAAGACAAAAATAAAATAACTAAATGTAAGACCACTTGAGACATTGAGATCCCCCAAAGCCTCCAGGTCTGACTGCATGGACCCCAGATAAATGCTGCTTGCAACTTTATTAAACTTTTTACTTACAGTTTTTCAATTATATTACTACCTTGAGGACATTTGCTCCAATTTTTCAGCCTGCCCCAAAAACGACTTCTACAAAATCTCATGTAGCCATGAAATGAGACTGCTTACCATGTATTACATGTTATTTCCCTCACTAACATCTTGTTAGTGCAGGCTCTCCGTTCAAAGTTCTGCAATTACGCCGACCTGCCGACAGCCAACCACCTTCTGCAGTAAGTGGAGCAGATGACGGATCAGTGTCGTTAAATGCGCAGCTCTAAAACGTCTGAGATAATTACAGCACCCACTACAAACACCCAGAAGGGAGGGGCGCGGGCAGCAGGCGTGGGGAAGGAGACAGGGTTAGTTAATGCCAGAGACGGTAGGCCGCAAGGTTTATTTATGTTGTTAAGCGTTGCAGCTTAAACCTACTGTAAATGAGTGCTACGTCTCACATTTGTGCGAACTGCATGTGACATTTTCACCAGTGGAGGCAGTGGGGGCTATGGCCACATTTTTTGAATCGTAGATGCACAAGTTTAGTGTCTGATGGTCTCCACAGGCTGCGAAGCGCCACAAAGCTTAAATTTGGGTGCAAACGTAGCTGGTGCTGATCGTTTAAACTCACTCCTCAGCATGGGCGTATCTAGCCCTATTTTGGGGGGGGCTGGAGCCCCCCCACAAGTTTCATTAGCCCCCCCGAGTTCTTTTTTCTTCATATTTTAAATCTAAATTTGCCAATTTATCTTCCTAAAACCCATTAGAGGACACTATTTAAAAGGATATTTTCAAACATTTCTTCTGGGGGGAACACACCCCCAGACCCCCCTTAGTTTTGCTGGGTCACAGGAAAAATAATAGGTTTTATCCAGGGGCTTAGCTCCCCCAAAAGTGGTAATCTAGATTCACCCCTACTCCTCAGGTATTTATGGATGCCATCCGCGCCAGCAAAGCGCTGGATTTTTATTGGCGTAGCTGGTAGTGGGAGTGCTCGAGATGTCGGTTGTGCGGCATAACCTCTGCGGGCACGTCTGTTACATGAAGAGGTTTCCATTTGAAAGTGTTTTCTCTGTGCCAGTCAACATCACTCCTCTGCACTTTTGTCAACATAATTATCATATCCTGAGAAAAATATGATTTGTCCCCCCCAATAAATCACGGTAAACATAAAGACATTTCAATAATGCCAATAATATACATTTAACATATTACAAAGTAAGCTGTGTGTTACAGCAGTAATTTTGGTGTCCCCCTCAGGAATTGCTCTTGAGAAAATGTCATATAATTGTCCCCCCCAAAATTGATAGCAGATTTTTTCCACTGGTCACAACAGCACTCCACCCCCCCCCCCACCCCCCATATTAAATTGTGTTGACAAATTAAAGAATGATACCCCACTTCAGTTCAATGAAACATTGATAAACAAATGTGAAAAGTGCTAACAGGATGAAATGCCTAAAGGTTACCATGAATAACAGAAGATTAACTCTGGCAGTCTGAATGCAGATTATTATTGCACTAGCTGATCTCAAAGCTGTGTGCATTCCCTGATCTCAGCTCAAAGGAGCACAGCTCAGAAGGGAAAGATGCCACATCAATGACCCACATGGAAGTATGAGTTCAAAGGTATGTTTCTATTCAAGGAATTGCTGACTTGGAGCACACAGCGATCATCCAGCCAGCAGAGCAAAGCTCAAAGTTGCTCCCTGTTCAAAACTGTCAAATAAAAAGAGTGTAAGACATTATATTTCCACCCTGGCTGTTGACTGCCTCTGGTGCTAAATCTAAGACATTGCCAAACAAGTCATAGCCCATTTCTCTTCTGGGCAGGCAGTTGAACAGGTGTCTTTCATGCATCTTCGTAAACATGCATCATGCCAAGCTCAACACATCTACATGCAGTACATTTCTAGTAGTATCCAAACATCTGCATCAACTTTGAAGTTAATGTGTTAACTGTTGCAGTAAATAACAATTCCTTCTCAATATCTGCCATGTACCTTTCATATTTTGTGCCAAAACAGCATATTTGTCTTTTCATTTACTTAATGCCCATTGATGGATTGTACCTGGCGAGCACACAGTTTTTAGGGATGGTGAGTAATGTCTGTTTGCCCATCTTTCCAAAACCCCAAGTGTTGATCTACCAACAGGTGCAGGCAGGCGGAGAAGCGGACTCACCAAAGACAATGGAGTTTCTGCTCTCTTTCTCTTTTTCGATACTCTGATGACAGATCTTCTGTTTAACTTCACCATCAAGTGTTTATTCTCTCCATTTTCTACCCTTTTTAGTCTTAACACTCAGAACATTCCATCATTTCCAGATTCAAACTGCCAAAAAAGGCAATTGACTTTGGAAAGTGTGGGGGAACACCATGGTTTGTGTTGCCAGAAGTTTTCAAAATGGCTCGATTACACTTTAAGAGTAATTACTTCCTTGGTTTCCGAAGATGAGTTGTGTATTTCATCCACATTAATGGCGATGATGATAAGGAATTTGACAAGTATAGACCTTCCATAGGCTAGTACACCGATAAAGTGTAGCTTAGGCCTATACAAAAAAAGTCAGCTCAACCTGAGTTGATGAACCATATCAGGCATATAACTATGGAAACCGGACTGAGTGATTTGTCTTTCTCATGACAGCCCATAATATGTAATAAGCTTATGGTAGTTGATGACAGAAATCTGAATTGTAGTCTCCATTCATTTTTTTTAAAGATAAGTCAGTGCGATAGGCTTCCTTTTTGATGTAGCTCACGTCCCATTTTGATACACTGACATTGGACACCGACACACACACACACACACACTCACTTTTTCCTTGACAGATTTACTAAACAGTCCCCTTTGTAAGAATCACATGGTTTATAGTGTGAGTAAACAATGTCAGAACATTCCATAGAACATCTGGTTCTGTCAATCCGTAGAGTTTGAGTTCACTTTTTGGCGTTCCAGCATTTTGAAAGTCTGTCATTATGAAGTGAAACCACAGCACCAACTCCTATCTGTAATTCAACCCAATCACAGGACTGGTTAGGAATGTTTTGATGTTGAGATTGGGGAAATTATCATGTGTCATGAGGATGACGACAACAGGAAAGAAAGGTACTGTGGTTGCTAGTTAGCACACAATGCTACATCCTTCCTCTCTTGCTAAATGTAGCTGAAAACCTGAAGTGGCTATGCTAACTGTTCCAATGGCTAACCTGCTGTCACATTGCTACAGGCCTGACAACTTTTCAAAAAACGTTGGAGTGAGATTTGGTGAGGCAAACCAAAATGTAGCCGCGTGCAAAGCCCCCCCCCCACGTGTGTTTGCACCCCTCTACAGCTGTGCCCAGTTTAAGCTTTGCTAGCTTTAACTCTAGCAATTTCTGCTGGCTGGTAGCCCTGCTACAGTCATCCTGTACTAATTGTGCTGATTGTAAAAAGACCGCCTGAAGGAAGCGTGCTCTGGCTTCATCAAGAGCTCTACAGTCAGTCACTCGTCGTTTGATGGAGCAGGGCCATAAGGATGATGGATGGCATATTCTGCTGTACAGCCCTGTGGTCCAGACTGCAAAGATGCAGAGAGATGGGAGGCTGGAGTTTACAAAGGGGGAGGATTAGGAGAAAGGGTTGGGAAAGAAGAGTAAGGGAAGTAGAGAGGTTGGGAAAAAAAACAGATGGAGAATCACACACACACCCTCTCTCTTTTTTCTCTCTCTTCCTCTCCTATCTGCCCCATCCTTGCTCCGTCTGGGCTGCATTCTTTCCCAACGAGACCCTCAAAGGAGACATATCTGTGGTCCTGAAGTGGACTTCTCCACACATATCTTTGCTGTGTGTCTGAAGATCAATCATAAAGCTTTTGGTCCCGGAGGCAGGACTGACAGCCATAAGGCTTTCTGGAGTGTAGGTATAAAGTGCCCTTCAAAAACAGTTTTAGACTGCAATGCTCCGTTAATGTTTTATAATTCAAGGTCAGGGAGGGAATTCTGTCTAAAGAGATACAAGATAACTCTTCATTTAATAGTTATTGGATGGTATTTCATGAGTTACACTTTTCTTGGTCTAAACGTGTGTGATTAGAGAAATATAGAGGGTAGAGTGAGGACTAGGTGGAAAAAGCAATAAGTATCTGTGAATGTATTAGATAGATGGAGAGGTCAGAGGTGTGTTTTGATGAGACCTTGCTGAAAGGTGAATCCAGGTGTTCGCTGTTCTCTACCTGTCCTAAAGTTACAGCAAATGTCTATGTGTGGGTGAGCGATGTGCAGGCTGACTCAGCCCAGAGAACATCAGTCAGTGCTGCCTGTCTGCTTACTAATGAGCCCTGGGACTTCGGGTGTTCCTCAGCCTTGTTTGATCAGCAGTGAAGTCAGATCCAGACCTGAGTCTTTCCAACATGGAAATCAGACCATTCCTATTTTGGAATGTTGAATGTTAATGGTGATTATGTTATATCATGTTATCATATTATACCACGTTGCTTTGGAAGCATTACATTCTGTACTTAGTTATGGATTTCCAACTTTTGTTTTGTTTATTGACGGTTACTATATCGTGGACATGTTGCAGTTCGTCTGTATCTAAAGTTAATAAACAAATATCTCATTTTGTAAACGCGTTGTAGAAACATCTAAGTGACTCGTTGGACAGACCTCTTCTGCGGCCCAGTTGATGCATCTTTGTGCAGTTCTGGGACAGTTTGTTCTGCCACAGCAGGATATATACTTTACCAGTTGTTACTGGAGATTTATAGACTTGGCCTTGTGTCTGTTTCTATTTCTGTAAATAATCAAGAGTGGAACCGACCGCGCAGAGTTGCTTTGTCACATACAGTATTACAAGGAGTGTCACATTCTCTTCCCTGTACTTTTAATGCTTTTATGAATGAGTACACCCTGGGTGTCCATTCACCCCCTCCCCTCCCCTCCCACCACCACCACCACGACACACACACACACACACACCAACCCATCCACTAATACTATACCCACAAATACATGCATGTTCACACCAACACTAATCCTGTGTATTCTGTTACTTTGAGCTTTCAGCATCGCTGACACATCCCTCCCTCTGACTCTCTCTCTCTGTCTGGTTAGGAGTGTTAAAACCCAATTTGGGAGTTGGGGGTTTTAATGGGAGACTGCCCCCCACAGGCCTGGACAGCCACCTTGTACAAAAGGCCACTGCATTCCTGTCATTCCCTGTGGCAGCACACACACCAAATCTGACTCTTAGACAAAGTTGTCCATGATGCATGGTGTTCTGGGACATATTGTGGAAACATATTTAATTTAATAGATACATAGTTGATTGCGAGTATACCAATGATGTTGTTAATGTTAAGAACTAGGTATTAAGATGGTAAAAGCATAGACCTGAATAATTTTAGCAGTCTGTTGTAAGAGTTCAAGTTTTTATAGCCTACATTGTTCTCATTGGTGCTAGTAAAAGTGTTAATAAATAGGAAAACTAGTCACATATTAAGGTTATTTTATTACCGTCTAAATACGTCCCCTGCCTCAACCATGGCTAGATCTATGACCATGTCAAGAGATCAGCACCTCGCCAACCTCTCACACGCACCAGTTGTCCTGTGTCAGGGTTGCCAACGCGCATCCGTCTTTTAATAGAGTTCAGGAAACAGCAGAAGCTATTTATGACACTTGCTCTTCCAATTGTAGAAGAAACGGTTAGGCTACCAACTAACCTATTTAGTTTTACTTGTAGGTCTGGACAGCAGAACTGTCTACCTCTCCTTGATAAGAAACTATTAATACATAGTCAATCGGCAATTAAACATTTTTGTAACGTCCCTTTCAAACTAGCGGATTTGTGTCTGCTAGCGGATTGTGCTGTGAAAAAGTACCCAGTCGCATATGATATCTGGGAGAGACGGCAATGTTTTGAGAGTAGGCGTCAAACTTTCCCTAAACTTTTCCTCCCTGTCCTTAGCCAATGACAAGGCAGGGTTTATTTTACACCCTCTCCCATTTGCTTGCCTCTGCTGTCCACGTACTGACTGACAGCTTGTGGGAAATCCTATTTTTCCCCTTGAGTTCCAGGGGATCTCAGTGACGATTGATAGTGGGGGCAACACTTCTGATCCGCAGCTCTGCAGCGCAGGGTAATTCAGAGGAGCAAGGAGAGTGGAGAGGAACGGTACAGAGGGTGCCCCATCCGCCAACTAGCTGGAGGAAACCACACTCCACAAACTTATGGCTGCTTGAGACATAACGACATTTTCCCCCTCTCTCTCTCTTTTTCTGGGATCTTTGGTTTCCAATTATCTCCTGATCAGAAGTTATAATTCTATTCTGTTGATCTCGAAAAGTTCATCCACATTTGCCGTGGTCGTCACCGGCCGTCATGGATACCCATATAAGATGGAAAGTAAAACGGAGAATAAGGGACGCGCAAATGACTTTAGCGATAATTCTACTTTTTGTCACTTCACAAGCAAGTTCAGGTAAGATGCATTTGATACACTTAGAGTCGAAACTTTTTGTAGACTTGTCGTCTTGCACAGTTTCAAGTTCTGTAAAGAGAGAAACGTTCTCATGAGCAACAAGTTTCTAAAGAACTCTTCACTTGTCACTCCAACTCAACGGCCCCTTTTCAATAAGACTTAACGTATCTGGAATGCCCCCCATATTCATTTTGGTGCCCTTCTGCCTTAAGCTGAAAATGACCGGGGGCCCTGTCAAGGCTTTTAAAGAAAGAGTCCATAGGTGGTTGTCTTCGTCCACGGGTCTTTTTGTCCAGAAATGTATAAGCACTCACTGTGCAAAGAATTCTATGCCAGCTTTTGTAAGAATAGGAGTTGCAGAGAAAAGGAACTGGAGTTCCACTGTAGCGTCCTGTTAGAATTATTTTTCCACAGACGAATGCCAACAGCTCTCTCTCATCCGTCCTAAACTTCGCTGCCTCCAGCGATGGGTTTGGTGCAGTTTGGAAGATGGGATCCTGAGCCATCTATAGCACTATATAGATGCACATGTCTTTGCATGTAGATACATTATGTATGTGCTGTCTGAATCTTAGGCAGCTGGCATTGATAGTTCCACCATATCTTAAAATAGTGGGAAGTGAGATGAATAGAGATGATATAGGTAGGGCTTATGCGTGACCTGTGGCAGAACAGTTTTGCCCATCCTTGGCTGATCTTCAGGGTTAAGGTGCAATCTTTAGTGGTCTTCATTTTTATTGAACGGGTTCATTCTGGAATTTTCAAAATTTTCTAATATTTTATATCGTATGGTATGATTGACTTAATGTGACGCCATGAGTATTAATAAAAATAATAATGATAAAGACATAACCATTGTGTTTTTACACTTGGCAATTCAACTCATACCTCGTTTTTGCTGTTTTAACCTAAGTTCTCCCTCTGTGACACAGTTGAATTCAAAGTGGTGAATTCAAAGCCTTATTTTATAAGTAGGAACACCATGGAGCGCAGCACCCTTCTAGCGAGAGGGCGGGGCCGGCGCTCGCCTCAAATTAAAGGGCGGAGTCCAATGACTAGCATCAGAGACAATATAAAGATAACCATGACCTCCATAAAAAAGTAGACTTCATTCTGTCCATTCTTGAGTTAACTTAACGTTCGAGCAATATCATAGACCTATCTGTATAATTGTTTCATGTGAAAATACAAATGGGTCCATAAAATGCCTACTGTAGCTGCCCTGAACTGATACTTCACAAAGTCCCGGGTCCAAATGTGTTGTGAATTGCTTGGATGCAGCTACATCATGTGCTTCATTCCTTTTCCTTTAAAGAGAGAATCGTCCACAGACACTGTGCTAAGTCTCGGTTACACTCACGAGAGAAGCTGATAGGATGCTTAAAGTTGGATAAGGGACAGAGGCCATTATCCAGGAGAAGTCTGTAGTCTGGCCTGTGTGTATTATTAGTATCCTGAGTCGGTGTCACGGTTGGTGGTCTTGTGTGGAGTGGCCGGCATGTTTGTGAGAGGCCTGGTAGGTATAGACAGATGGCCAGGTCTGTCCACGTACCAACATGGAACAATCGGCAAAGTCAGTGAACTGGGCTGGGCCATGGGCTGCGTCTGCACTTCTCCCTTCAGCCAAAGTGGACACGTGTAAACATGAGGTCGATTATGAGCAGAGATAGTGCAGACTCTTAAACTCTGCCACGGCGGAAATGATTGATGTCCCTCAGGTGGCGCAGGCTGGAGATGGAGGTTTGATTTTTTCGATGGTAAAGTTATTTCCAAGGGGGAGTGGTCTTCCTCCCCACGGTCTCTGATTGGCCGGTCAAGTCAGGCTGATGTGCAATTGGCCACAAGGGTTTTTATGAGAATCCAGGGCGTGGGACTGAATCCATACTGATGTTGCTCGCTGTTTAATCAACTCTTAAACCCAACAGAGACTTGTAAACCCTTTTGCTCTGGTGCTTTTAAACTTCCTGAAATCTGACACTTTGCACATGCTAGAGAGCCTGAACTTCATGGTTTCAGCATTAGAGAGAGGTTTCTTATGTAGCCAATGTCAACTATAGTGGTGTATGATGAATTTCTGGAACCTTCTAGAACTTGAGACTACTACTTCTTTTCCTTTCCAGTGGGCAGGAGACAGTGTTTCCCTCAGGAAAGTTGGGACCACTGTACATCACACACTGTATCTTCCTAAGACCACCATTTTAAGATTGTGTTTATTTACTGCTTGTGAAAGCTGCAGGCCATCTGAGTACGTAAATGGTATAATTAAATGCTCATGAAAATGATGACTCCAGTTTGTCAGCAGTAAAGAACCCATCCTGACCCAAACCAGATGACCCCTGAGCCCTCTGGCTGAGCACAACCTACATGTACAATCATTGCCATGGTTACCAGCAATCTGGTTCGAATCAGTCTTACCCAGACACCTTCATCTAGACTACACTAAACCAATGAGTCATACTGTACTCTCAGTCAATGGTATTTATACATTTAGGACTTAACGAGTCTATGTACATTTTCAACATGTTATTCCAATATTTGCTTTACTCAGACATTTACATATTCATTACTTTATATCTTTGAATTACAAATGAATAACACATGCACTTAAGTGGTCTTTCTAAAAGACTTCGATGGATGTTTTTTTGTTTCATGTTAGTTTAATGTAAGTGGCCCTGTTATTTATCCTCTGTTTTCTTCATACATTTTATGCAACCCTCAACTTGGTACTGTTCTGTTTTAATTGCACAGTGGTTTCATGCAATCTCATTGTCTCATAACCCCTAAGAAACAAAGCCAGGGCCAAGCCGCATAAAAGCAAGTCGACTGTGACAATGGTGCCAGGGAACAATTCTCACACCCACCAAAGGGTTTTGATCGTGAAGCAACTAGAACTTCAAGGGGATCTCAAACATGTCTTTCTGTTGTTTTGAAGCTGAGCATTTCCAAAAGGCACAGAGAGAAAGAGAGAGAGAAGTAACCCTAGTGTCAAACAACTCTTTACCACAGATTTATAACCACAGGTCATCTTCTCTTGATGTTGAGGAGAGCCCTTTCACTTGAGTGCAAGCAAGTAATGGCAAAAACTCCAACACGAAGCGGGGTGTCCAGGCTGGCAGGGTCAAAGGTCAGAGGGTGAAAGGCGTGACCTTGAGATTACTATTACTGTCAGGTTTACAGCCTCAGAGCCCGACAGAAGGAATGTTACCTGAGGATCAAAGGAGTTCAGCTGCGACTCACCTTCAGTTACACGTTCCCTACTGGCTACCAGGGAAGGGGTAAGAGACTTATAGAATTGGCTAATATAACAGTATTCTAAAATCAAGCAAAGGGATGTAACTTGAAATAAATGGAAGGCATACAACATTTTGCATTTCTAACCACTTGCAAACGTATTCTTAGCTGGTAATTGTTTTACAAAACAATGCTTGTTTAATAGCCGCTTTAAATCATAGAGCTTATTGAGGTCAGTTTTATTTAGCTGTCCTGGGATTCTGTTGTTCCATTACCAGTGTCTGCACTGGATGAAACCATTGCTTCTCTTGCTAGAAGGTTCCTTTTGTGTCATGGCCATCAGAGAGGTTAAGGAAAAGTTCAGTGTTTTCAACAAGTCTCCGAGAATCAATGGAACCTTTCACAAAGCTTCAAACACTTTTTGGTGTTTTGGCTTTTTCTACCCTTATGGTTTGTTATCATTAATTAAGGAATGGGTTCTGAATGGTCTCCCTCAATAGGAAACACACCCCTAGGGCTGGAACTGACATGTCAAACTGCTTTGTTCATCAAAAATACTGGAATAACATTCTTTGAATACCTGTGTCAATGAAAACATTGGTGGTTTGGGGCCAAAACCACTTTTGATAAACCTAGTGTAGGGTTGCCATCCACTCACCTTTGCCCATCTGGAAAATAACTTTGTGATATGGATGTGGAGTAGGGAGTGAAATGCTAGATGCTAACAATCCATGCCGCGCCACCTGATTTGATGTTTGTTTTGTGTCAATTTGTTCTCGAAAATGGAGAGTAAGAAAGAAAGACTTGTTGTCTCACCCTCTGTGCTCGCTGACATCTGGATCCCATAAGTTCCATTGTGCTGTCTGTTCAACCCCCGTGAAAAAAGGAAGAAAAAAAAATGTGTTCCAGATGTTTTCATCCCACTCTTGGTGGAACAAGGCACTGTGAAATAAAATACTGTTTCATTTCACTTAAAAATACACTGGAGTTCGTTTCGAGATGATTTTAGTTAAGGCTTTTGCTGGAAAAATAACTGTCCCATTGAGGGGTGTTTCAGAGATGGCTTAAGGAAAGGTTTGTGTTTCAAGCAAGTTTTTGAATGAGGTATTCCAAAGCAGGGATCTTTTTGTGCAAAGGAAAAGTGTGTTTGTGTGTATGTGTGTAGGAGAATGGGTAACCTTTATGATGAGGTCAAAGGTCACTCAAGGCTTGGATTCATCTGTTTTCCATTCACAGTTCTCTTTTTCATCTGAAAAGCCTACTTGAAAACCAAGTTTCTGCAGACCATGCACCATGCATTTAAAACTGACAGAAGTTATGATGGGCATGTACTGTACTGTATTTTAAACACAAATATCCTTACACTGTCCCACAAGCCTGGCCTGGCTTGGCCTCTGCAATTGACCTGGCTGTGGAATACTTAAGTACAGGCACCATAGCATTGTAATCAAACACCAAAAGCAAAGTCGTTTTTTTTTTAGATTACAATCCACAGCCCGGACTATTAGTCATTGTTTGTGTCTGCAGAGTGAAGCAGACGTATTATATCCACAGAGGGTTTTTCACTGGGGGCTGCTCATTCTCATAGCCTGCACATGGGAAGCCCTGAGGTCTGTTGAAGTCCATCAGATAAACGGTGGTGTGAAAAAGCACTTTCTTGTGTGTGGCTATCGCCGTGGAGCCGGGGGAAAGAATCTGAACCCAGCTGGACTGTGGAGAGAGGCAGTGACCCTGCAACTGCATGTGCCCCTTCAGCCCGTGAATACGTCCTTTATGAAGAGGCTAGGCGTGCTTGTTTTATGACCACTAAAATCAGCTCCAGTGCCCAGACAAAGCCAAAGCCTTCTTTCTCGGCGCGCAGACATTCATATCGGAACAGATCCTGATAAAAGACGTTCAAGGTTGACCCTGTGTCAAAGTTAAGGGGACCCTTTGTCAGAGACGCATGGATAGTTTCTGTCATGTCGACGGCAGTGAGATCTCTGTCTAGACCCCCTGTGGTTTGGATGGAACCAAGTTCTAAGAACTTCCCCAGGCCACCATGTGATAGTGTTAGATGTTTAAATCAGGATTCAAGGATTCCTCACCTGCTCGCCAAGGGGCCAAACATCTAACTGGAGATGCACAAACGCACAGATCCCGGTTGAAGTAAGCCACGCAAACGTATACTTGGGTCCAGTATCACTCTATGTAAGTGCAAGGTCTTCTCCTGCCTTTGGGTGAGTCAGTATACTGCTATGTTTTCCATGTGGTGGGCTTTGCATTGCAACACCAATCCCCTCTCAGGGTTAGGATGGCTACCCTCAGTGAGATCTGTGTCCAGCCATCAGGGTTTGGCCATTCATCTCCAGCACTATAGAGTAGCAGCACTGTTCTCTATTATGCGGTATTATAATCATTGAGCATGGAAAGCAATGCTATGACTCATCCTTTCCGACCTCAGCCCCCAACCCCCCCCACCCCCCCACCCCTTTCCCCTGGCCCTGGCCTAGCCACAGTCTGGGCAGGATAAAAAACACAAGCGTAAGCGTTTTAGGGAGGAAAATGGCTATGGCATGAATCGCCACTTCTGGAAGCTTCAGTGACCTCACTCAAGAGCTGTTCTATTTTTCGCTTTATTAGGTGATAAATGTGCAGCGGGGGGAAGGATCGGAGATTCTAAACTATAAAGTAACCGAGAGCTAGGCATCCTGTTTGTTCAGCATCACGTTGCGGTTAGCTTACGAGCTAATGAGCTTCAATCGCGTTTGCTGTTTGGAACAAAGCACGGTGTCTTTACTCTGTAACATCTTGAAATCAAATGATTCAGTACAAAGGAGATGAAAGACAGTTGTCTAAACTCTCTACATACAGGGGATGGGTGAATCTTGAAGTGTGTTACTAAAATGCACGAGACGTGTCAAGTATCTCTACACTCTGTTCTCACGTGGCAGTTGGCCTATATCTGCCATGTGAGGTGAAGGCTAGTGGAAGCTTGCAGAAAAAAAACTGAGGCAGAGACAGAGGAAAATACGAAATAACTTTAAATTACGACATACTGTGGCTCAAAAATACTGGACAAATAGACTTCTCACAACCTCAAACGCCTTCTCAACCTCAATTCACCCAGAATTCTATGAGTTGTCAGAGGTATATGGTGATTGGTCCACTCTTTCATTATGATATGGCTGCTGATTGGTCGTCTCCGTCATTATAAGATGGGCTGTGTGATTATGGGCGACTTACCCTGCTTGGGGCTGTCTGGATGACGAGCTGATAGGTGGAGGGTTTGAAGGGTCGGTAGCTGGGAAGCTAAGCTGCTGGAAGGATGTAAAATATGTAAGGCTGTAAGGCAGCAAGGATGAGAAGCTGGGTCACTGGGAAGTTTCCTCCACAGAAGCTGAAAGGAGGACAGGCTGGGAGACTGGATGAGCATGTCTCCAGATGACTCAAGGCTGAGTGGATAACAGGCTGGAAGGCTGGGAAGATGGCAGTCTGGGAAGTGGAGCGACTAAGGGGCTTGGAGGCTAGCTAAGAGACTGGAGCTTTTAGTCACACACTGCAACTATGAGATCTATAATTACCATCACAAGACCAGTGATTGATGCTAGACTTTCTAAAGAGGTCCATTCTCTCTCTTCTCTGTCACTCTCCCTCAGAGGGCTATTCTTTCAGCCTCTTATTTTCTTTTCTACACTCAGTCTCTCTCTCTCTCCCTCCTCTCTCCCTCTCTCTCTGGCTCGCTCTCTCTTCATTACATTTGGCCGGTAAAGGCAGGATATGTTACAAATGGTTTTATGACATTGTTGAAGGGACACCTTGAAAACACTTATAGATTTAGTAGCATAATATTGTGTAGCCACAAGCAAGACATCTCGAAATCATTCTCCGAATTACATCCTATTGTGAGGTTGGATTTGTAACAGTTTCTCCACTTTGTTCTCTGCCCAAGAACACATCATATTTATCGACTCACCAACCCCACCCTGAAACCACACTGTGATTAATGGGTTTTGCTGTAACTCTGAAAGTGCACAATGATGTTTCAGATATAGCTATTCCACACTGGTCCAGAGTTTGTGTACATTTGTTATGTTGTCCTTTTGGTAGATGTTGAGATCTGATGCATTTAATGAGTTCCTGGATTAGTGGACGGAAGACTGTGTGAATTTCTTAGTGGCTCAGTGACAGCAGTTTCTTGGCCAAGCATTCTGGGTCTTTGAGTTCACTGATAATTATGACATCGAATTTTGTACGTTTCTGTGAAATCCAACCAGATTGAGTCTCATGTTTTAAACTAAACATCTTGAGTCACATTCTCATAATTTCCTAAAGTAATTTCTTCCATTTGCCCCAAAGGGGCAACTGTAGAAACAGTCATATGGGTGAGTCTGATTATACATATCTGTGTGTTTGTGTGTGTATGTAAGCTTTTGCATGTATGTGTACAAGCGATTTTTGTATGAAGTAAATACAAGTTTACACATTTGGCTTTCTCTGTATTTGGTCTGTTTCTCTGTGTCTGAGCAGTGGGCTGCTGGGGCAGAGGGAACGTTCTGGAATGTGAACCGTGAACTGCCTTGTTTTGTCGTCAGTCTTCCAGCAGTTAGTCGTCTAAATGACATCAGCCGGTAGAGAGGAGAGAGGATGCAAGGGAGCCCAAGGTGCTGAGAGAAGGAGAGTCCAGAGAAAAGAAAAAAAGACAGAAGACAGGAATTTTGAAATAGCTCATTAATAACAAAAGACGGTAATTATTTTTGCCATAAGAAAAACATTATATATACTGTCAGAAATAAGGATGATTGGACACTGAGGAACAGGGAAACACTGAGGAAAAAAACAGCTGACTGGTAAAAACAGAGAAATGCAGAAGTAGAGACCAGAAAGGCAGAGATGGAGAGAAACAGAGACAGAAAGATAGCTAGGTAAAAGTAGTGTCTAGAATAAGAGGCTGTGGAGTCTTCTGAAGAGAGAGCTAAAGAAGACAGAGAGAGAGAGCGAAAGAGAGGAGGGAAAGAGAGAGAGACGAATGGAGAGAGAGACGAATGGAGAGAGAGAGAAGGAGAGAGAGAGATAGAGAGAGAGAGAGAGAGAGAGAGAGAGAGAGAGTGAGAGAGAGAGAGAGAGAGAGAGTGAGAGAGAGAGAGAGAGAGAGAGAGGGGGGGCGGGGGAGAACATCTCAGAGTCTCCTGAGCTCCGTTTCCCTGCAGGCTCGCTGTAAATGGAGCGTTCAGAAGTGCACACTGGAAGTCTTCGTCAGTTTTTCCATCTTAGTCTGCGGCCGAGACAGTGATTTATCAGCCCCGGTCTAAGCTGCAGAGTGGAGACAGTGAAGTAAACCATCTGGTATTCCCTCTGCTAAAGCCGTAGGAGACGAGTTGAGTCCAGTAGAGGGTACTCTGGGCCAGAACCATTCTCCCAGGATTCACATCCTGACCGTGTGTGTGTGTGTACGTGTTTGTGTGTGTGCATGTGTGTGTGTGTTGGAGAGGGAGAGAGAGAAATAAATCGAGGGTACGAGGGAGGGAAAGAAAGAGAGGGTCTGCTTAGAACGACTTCTGGATGTGCGTGAACACGTAAATCTGTCTTAAAATGCTAGCGTGTACACATAAATATAGTATTTCTATGTAACGCTGACATAATCTGCACGTACAAAAGTATGCGTGTGATCTGGCCATACAAGAACGGGGTTGTATTTTTTGTCTATAAGAGTGTTCCTTAGACATGTCAGTCGGTATTCATACTTTATGTGGGGTCGGATGCCTGCTTTAATCTACTGTACTGTGTGTGTGTCGGGGGGGGGGGGATTCTGAAGATATGGTCGTTTTTCACTTGTATCTGTCTGTGTACGCGGTTGTTTGTTCTGTTCGATTCTCAGTCCCCTCCCCGTGTCCGTCATCTTCTCTGGTGTTTCCTGTTACTCTGTGATTTGCCGCTGGAGTTCTTCTGCAGGAACCTCTGTCTGGACGCTGTCTGTTGTCTCGTGACGGGCACGCTCCGAACAGGCAGGGCACGGACAGGGGAAGGCTGGCTGCCGACGTGTAAACAACAAACTCTCTTCCTCTCGCATTCCCCCTCTCTCTCTCTCTTTTGCTCTCTTGCCCTCTGTCTTCCTTTCTCTCTCTCTGTGTGTCTCTCAGTGTATTTCACTGGTCTCTCACATGGACTGCTTAGTCTGGGTCACTGGGTTTCTGAACCGGCATGTTTGTGTATATTGTTTTGTACCTGCTAGTGTTCTAACCATGCATTCATTTAATGTGTTGCTATGACAGTCAAACTTAGAGCAGAGAAAGAAAGAGAGAGAAACTGCCGGGAAAAGATGCAAACTGCTGTGAGGACAATCACATTAAAGTTGCTCTGAGGTGTGAGTGAGTGTATTTGTGTGCGGGTACTATGTGTGTGTGTGCATCAAGATAGTTATAATCACTGTAATTTTTTAGGACTGGTCACATGACAAGAGTCCAACACCTTCAGGTCAAAACCACTTCAGTGTTCAAATCCATGTGTGTGTGTGTGAAGTTGTGTGTGTGTGAGAGAGGTTTGATGTGTATGTGTGCCTGCAGGAGATGACCCTTCCTCAGAGTTAAGGGAGGTGCACATAAGGGACAACCTTGTTGTCATATTCAGAAGAGCTCGCCAGGTCACTCTCCACCTTACATCACTTCTGGCACCTGTCAAAGCTGGACCCCTGAGCTCACTGTGAAACCGGGAGACCCGTCCCGCCAGCCCGGCCTTCCCCCCTCGTCCCCTCCCCCCTCTCCCCATCCGAGATGCTCTCTAAGAGGGGGAAACGTTACGCTTTAGCCCCTCTTGTTTTTGCGCCGCGGTTCCTAAGACATGCTGAGGTCCATGCCGTGGTTGCTAATTGCTCTTTGTCCTCAGCGCGAGGTCAAGCATGTGCCTGGAGATTCAGGGCCTCGCTTCGGTAAGGGAGGGGGAAGAGGGGGGGGGGGGCAGCGAGGTAAGAATGTTAATCCCCCAGCCCCCCCCCCCACACTCCCTCCGCTCCTCCTCACCCTTCATCCCTTTCAAAGCATCGAGAAAAAGTGGTCCTCCTTCGTCTTGGAATGAAGTGGTCTAGTGTGGAAGTCACTGAGCGGTGTATCGCTGGTGAGTGTGTGTGTGTGTGTGTGTGCGTGTGTCCATCTACCGTTGAGGCACCAGGCCGGAGGCAGGATTATAATTCTGTCTCTTGGCTACTGTTCAGATGAAGAAAATTGGGGGAGAAAGAAGGAGAAAAAGAGAGAAAAAGAGAGAGAGAGAGAGGACAACAATACCGGACAACCGGTATTTTACAAAACCACTTGTTGCCGTGCTGATTGACTTCTTGTACATAAAAAATGACACTGTCAGATGTTAATATATTTTTCATATATACAGTAAAGCTTATTTTATAACATCATTAATCCTTCCAGTGTTGCCACCTCCAAACTCTTACCCTGTCTGGAAAAACAAGCCTGTAAAAAAACAATCACGACTTTTCTCTCTCCCATTAAAAGTCTTACTGTAATACTGCGAGGCTATGTTTCGCACACAGTGTTAGAAGTCTATAGCTCTGGATGATGACTGCAGTTTATACTCAGTAGACCGAGGTCGGTTGTGATGCCCATGATCTCAAAGTGTCAGTCCAAAGCAGTGGAGGATGGAAGCGGTCCAAGCGCTGACTGACTGGACCCAGCAGAGTATGTTATGTTCTGTCTGTGATATGTTTAACCGGGAGACCCAGACGCACGACACGCACACTCGAGTCAGATCGAGTGCCGATTGGTGAGAGAGAGTGGGGGTGGTTAATGCAGTGTCGTCTGGTCACATGGTTGAGCGTGTTGAGTTGCCGGTAGCGGACGAACAGAAGTTCGGGGGAGTTGATCTGAAGGCAGACGGAGAACGAAGACACACAAGTCATAGGAAAATTGAGAATATACCAAATAGCCAAGATCACGGCCTGGTCTAGGCCCGGGGAACGTGACAGTCTGTCTTATGAGATGTGAACTCTGCATGAAAGGTTATGGCATCACACTGTAGGGAGAGAGTCCACAGTGAGGTGCAGGGTGTTTGCCAACGGCTCTCACTCAGCACACTGCGTATGAAAGAAGCTTCATTTCCTTCTCTCCGTACTTCAGTCACATTCCGACTGATGGTATCGTTCTTATTCGGAATAACGCCTTTCTGATATGAAATCCTAGGCAGGCCTTCTGTGAATGACCCTCTCCATCTCTTAACGCAGTGGTGGTCACAAGAAGGCTCTAACTTAATTTTTGTTGTGTGATTTTACAGTGGACCAATAGACCAATAGAAATGTTGGGTGGCGGGGAGGTGATGGGGCTTTTAGTTCAGGTGATAATCATTGTGGCCTACCCTACCCTACCCTGGCCTGGCCTGCCCTGTCGCCCTGCAATCTCTATCTCCTCACCTGTCCAATACTTGCATTGTAATAACGATCTTTCATGCTAGCTCTTGTGTGCTGTTCCGTCCTTGTTTAGTGGTTTCTTTTGTGCTGTGGCTGTAAAAGTGGCAATCCTGTGGTTGCTTAGATGGTGGTCGAGTTTTCTGGGATGTTCCATTGACGAAGCATTCAACGGGTTACCACCGAGAGCTGGCACCATGCAGAATGACAGAAGAACGGAGAGAGAAAGACAGAGAGAGAGAGAAAGAGAGAGAGAGAGGGAGAGAGAGACAGAGAGAGAGAGACAGAGAGAGAGAGAGAGAGAGAGAGAGAGAGGGAGACAGAGAGAGAGATAGAGAGAGAGAGAGGGAGAGAGAGAGAGACAGAGAGAGAGAGAGAGAGAGAGAGAGAGAGAGAGAGAGAGAGAGAGAGAGAGAGAGAGAGAGAGAGAGAGAGAGAGAGAGAGAGAGAGATGTGACGCTCTACTTTGTGCCATGCAAAGGCAGCAATGACAAAGAGAGAGGGATCGTTTGAGGAAGAAAAGAAGACAGGGAAATAAGGACGGGTAAGAAGAGCGTGGACGTATCAGAGATGTAGAGAGAAAGAGACATTTAGAGGGCATGAAAGCATTATTGCTCCCACAAAACGATGATATGAAGAGTAACATAAAGAGCCTGTAGACTCCTGTGAGCATGTGGGGAGGAAGTCAAATGGCAAATAACACTTTTCTCTCAGTCCCTCTAGCTTTGGGAGTAGGTGGTCAGCTTATGTGTTTACCTAGGGTGGGTGCGGGGGTTCAGAAAAGGGGGCAACTCTGGGGGCAAACCACTCCAGGTACGTCCTGAGCCAGGGGAGGGAGGGGGGGGGCTTCCCAGGGATCACCCGTGCTAAGTAGGTAAACATCTCAGTGTAATAAGGAGGGATTGACACCCATACCTGTGGGTTAGGATGTGGTCAGGTCGGCTTCCCCAGGAAGGTCACCCACAGACGGGCGAGACGTGTGTTTGCATGTGTGTGATCCAGTGTGTTTTGTTTGTGCGTGTTGAAAATCGAGCGCACTCAGTCAACCGGCTCCTCGACGCACAAATGAAAGTCTTTTTTCAATCTTCGAAGCAACGTTTTATGTTGCTCGTCGTGAAAGTACATTTCATGGATGGCAAGTTTTTCGCATTATGTTTCACTGCAACCATAGCTCGACCGATCCAAAACTGGCCACGCTGCATTTCAATGTCATCCTAACACTTAAATGGCTTTTTGGTGAGACAGCTTTACCTTGCTGTATGAGTTTAAGCTGCAGGCCTTTCTTTTGATGCGGAGTCAGCAGCGCAGCCTCACAGGCAAGGGTCCAAGCGAGTCAAAGTTTATTTTCTCACACTGAAAGAATGGTCGGTTGTTTACCCTTCAGCCTGAGTTATAGTCTGCTAACTTATCCTAACCCCACCCACACCCCTCAAATCCAAAGTCGCCCATCCCCTCTTCCCTCCTGCCCTGTAAAAGTGCTAATTGGCCCACTTCCCCTACGCGACCCCCGTATGACCTCTGTATGACCCCCAGGTGAACCCTAGGTCCCAGTCGGGGTAAGGGTCACGTTCAGACCCCCTCTGCTTTGATGGGACCAGCCCTGAGCCCAAGGCTCAACCTGAATCTTAGAGAAGGACTGGAACAATATTTGTTTGGATGAATGGAGAGAGGGATTGGGAAATGCAAGAAGACAACGGATTTGTGAAAGGGGAGCGAGGGAGGGAAAAAGGGGGGAGATTACTGAATAGGAAGAAGGAGAGGTGTGTGTGTGTGTGGAGGGCGGGGGTATACCGATGACAATCGTTTCCTCCCTGAGAGCTGCTGATCTTCATAGGATTAAGTTGTGTCAGAGAGGATTAGCAAAAGCAACACTTCTCCACGGGGGGGTCATGACACGGTTAGCATCGACTGGCTGATCAGTGCAGACCTCCTCCTCCCACTTGTCTTCCTCTTCCAGTGGTGTTTCAGCAGCCTACCGGCCCTGTCCACCGACGCAGAATCTACTGGAACAATGTGTAATTGAATCCATTCTGAGAGGCTTAGCATAGCAGCGTAGGCCTCTAAGCTAAGGCTAACAAACTGTTCTGCCTCATTGAAAGCTTTACGGCTGTGTCGGGGAAATCACAGACGTTTGTCAGTCCCAGCTGCCAGTTTCAGGGTAACTCTTTGTAAAGTAGCTGTTGGTCGACTGTGGCTAACTGAAGTGAGCTTATAAAAGGCTGTTTTAAATATCTGGTTGATGTCTCTTAATGAGTGTAGACAAACATGTTATCGTAAAATATGCATGAGAGGAGTCTTCTATCTACCACAATACTACTTAACGCCACAAAGGGTGTTCTGTTCTGTCAAGAGGTCAAATAACACCAGGTTGATTGGCTTAGGTTTATCGAACTATTAAGTTTACCCTGAATTTTTTTCATAAATAAAAAATTGTTTCTAGCTACAAAATGTGTTCTGACAAAGACTTCAGTATAGGAATCTTACGCAAACGACCCCAAGTTGAACTCCGGTTATTGTGACCACTGCTGGTGACAGGAAGTTCGCTGGCTCATGTCCATATAAGGAGATGGGGAAACCAGGATCGGAGGTGGTTTGTTGGTGGGGGGTGGGGTTGGTGAAAGGTGGGGGAGCAGACTGGGGAGGATGTGTCTGGACGCTAAAATAACACACTGGGTCACCCCGACCAACCGTCAATTTGCAAAACTCCAAGGCAAGAAAACCCTCAGAGTTGGTAGTTTGATTTACTGTCCTCACCACAACGCTCAAAGTGATGTCGAGAGCCTTCTGAAGCCAACCTGGATTTACAATCAGGCCTGTGTGCCTTGGTTCCTATCTGAGAGTAATTAGACCTCATATCATTTCAACAGAGGCCACTGTGTTCTGCAAGGGTTCATTTTGGTATCTGCCCCACCTTCCCAACTTCCAAGGAAGTTATTTCACTTAAACATTTCTGGCTCGTTTGTGCGTGCGTGTGTATTTATCAGATAACTGCACTGATTTGCTGCACCCACCCCGTGTTTCATGCACTCTGTTTGTGCGGGCGTTCCTGTGCATGTGTGTATGCGTGGTTGTCTCATCCGGTGGCTGTGGCCTCGTGGTCCTTGTAGTCCGCCAGTTTTCGGTGGTGATTACAGCTGTGCTTTAGTCTTCGCCCATTTCTGGCCTCAGTCCTCCAGCATCCCAGGAGGCTGTGGGACGATTCTGTGGGTTTCTCTAACGACTCTCGGACATGAGGCTGGCAGGGTGTAGTCGGGCGTCCACAAGGCAGGCTTGTGACTAACCCTAACCCTAACTTAGTAGTCCATAGTTCTCACTTGTCCTCAAAGATCCTATTCCAGCAACAACGTCATGATGGAAGATGAAATGAATTTCAGTTACCACTTTTCCAAATGATCAGTGTAATTCATGTTAACTCTTAATTCACTTTTCCCCCCGAATGTCAGCCGTGTTCGGTTTCTATGCGAGTGATGTTCGAGAGTATAATCTGTGCTTGTGGTTGACATTTTACCACCAATATATCTTCTTTTTTTAATAAACTGTCAAACTGCAGCCCTCTCAGGCGAGCTCATTTAGCGTGTCAGTCAGCAGAGTTCAGGAGACTGTATGCGTTCTGTCCCTAGTGGGTGAGTTCCACTACATCACGCCTCTGGGAGCTCAAATGGACAAAGCCGTGTCTTTCTTGAGCAACGTCTTCCTCAAGAAGAGCCTCTGTCATCCTGTCATGTTGTGGAATGTTCTTACAGGGTTCCCCTTGTACTGGAGGGAGCTCCCTGTCGGCTTGGCAGGTGGGCTGGATATGGAGAGGAACCCGCTCCACGCGTGTGTCCGTGTGTCCGTGTCAGATCCTGTCCTTCCGTCCCCAGCTGTGTGCGCGGGGCAGTCACCTCGTCCGGAACTGCGGCGCGGCTGGGATCCTTGTCCCCCCTGGCAATAGGATCTTGTCGAGGCTTCCACCTCTCAGATCTTCCGAAAGGCAGGAAGGACAGGCCGGCCGAGTGAAAAGTAAAGGAATGAAGGAATGATAGGGAGGTTTAAAGAGAGGGGCTCGGCAGGAATTTGTGTAATGATCTGGCCAACTGGGAGTGTATCCCCATAGCTTACTCCGGCTAGCTTATTGTGCATCTTTTCAGTGATTTGAATGCATGCAGAACAACCAGGCCTAGCTGAAGTGTGTGTGTTAAGTGGTTCTCTTTCACACAACTGTGTGCAGACATGTGTAGAGGATGTGGAGTGAGTCTGGACCACTGACACCTCTGTGTACCGACCACTGGCTGGAGGTGAACTGCCAACATTCCCCCTCCCTCCCTCCCTCCCTCCCTCCCTCCCTCCCTCCCTCCCTCCCTCCCTCCCTCCCTCCCTCCCTCCCTCCCTCCCTCCCTCCCTCCCTCCCTCCCTCCCTCCCTCCCTCCCTCCCTCCCTCCCTCCCTCCCTCCCTCCCTCCCTCCCTCCCTCCCTCCCTCCCTCCCTCCCTCCCTCCCTCCCTCCCTCCCTCCCTCCCTCCCTCTCCTCCCTCCCTCCCTCCCTCCCTCCCAGACCTGTCCATTTCAGATTGACGAGGCCACTCATTAAGTGTGTGTGGTCCCTGCGGCAAGACACCCAGTAAGATTTACCTGTGTGTGTGTGTGTGTGTATGTGCCTTTGGTCCTCTATTCTTAGTCTAACCAAAACAGTTCCACGGAAAAGAGCAAACAGAACGCCAAAGAGCGCTCGCCTTTTGTTTTCTTACTTAAAGGCCCATGCCATAAACGCATCCAATGTGTGTGCCCCCCCTCCACTTTTGTAGTATTGTCTGTTCTCAGCACGTCCATTGAATGTCTTCTCTTTGTTTCTGGCCGTGCTCTGGTGGACTCTCAAGCCTAAATGTACACTGGGCCTGTCCAGAGTCTACACTCCTAAAACAAGGCAAAGATTTACCACCATCAGTCCCTGTTAGAGGATCCACTGGAAACAAGAACATTCCAGAGAGAGAGAGAGAGCCCTTAACAGGTCCGATGGAAGCTCGTGCATCCACCTTCGTTCTCTGTGACACGAGTTGTACGGATGGAACCCCTTTGAAGCGCGTGTCCACACAGCTCTGCCTGCATGCACAGATGCTCCCGCAGTCCGGACTGTGCCGGGGCACTCATGGCTGCCTGAAAGCCACCTAGCCTCGTGGCTGCGGACACCCTTGTCGGTCTGCGGTACCCCAGGGGACGGTTTTGGCCGACAGGGATGCGGTCTCGGGTCAAAGCCTGGGTCACACCCTGCACGAGGCCGCTTTGCACTTGTGGTTGCCTGGTGCTAACCCCAAGGCCCGGCCTTAGAGTGTGCAAATTGTATGGTTGTGGTCGAAGAACGAGGCAACTGCAGCTTAACTATAGAGGCCGGCTGAAAAGATGGATGGATGAGTGGATGGATGAATTGGTTGGATGGGTGGGTGGATGGGGGATTGTGGAGTTTGGTTGTGACTGAATGTATGTGCTTTCAACCATTCTCATACACTGTCTGTCTGTCTGTCTGTCTTTGTTCATTAATGAGGTCGGAGGTAGCAAACTTCTAAAGTCGGCTGATCTCTGAATGTAAGGGACTGAGACAGATAATGTGTCTGAATACCAAATGAGTTGTCTTTCTTCCAAATCTTAACCGTACACCTCTCTTTTATCTCCTCTCTCTCTCTCTCTCTCTCTCTCTCTCTCTCTCTCTCTCTCTCTCTCTCCCTCCTCTCTCTCTCTCTCTCTCTTTAGTGGAGCCAGCGGACCTCTTGAAGATTTTAGATTTTCCCAGTTTACCTGACGGCGTTACGAAAACGACAGGTCTCTGCTCGCATAGGCGGTCGTCACAAGGACCAGATGTGGCCTACAGAGTATCTAAAGACGCCCAGCTCAGCGCCCCAACCAAACAGCTATACCCTGGTGAGTATTAACCCTGACCAACCCAGCTCCTCACTGTTGGGCTAGGGCTAACTCTGCTTTCTCTCTCTCTCTCTCTCTCTCTCTCTCTCTCTCTCTCTCTCTCTCTCTCTCTCTCTCTCTCTCTCTCTCTCTCTCTCTCTCTCTCTCTCTCTCTCTCTCTCTCTCTCTCTCTCTCTCTCTCTTTCTGTCTCTCCTATCCCCCCACTCAGTCTTTGTCTCTGTTTTTCTGTTCAATCCTTTGCCAGGCCAATGATAACATGCTGACACTCTTTAGCTCTGCTCCCATTGGCTCCCACCACTGTCCTTCAGCTGAGTGCTGAGCCCTATAGTGAGCAGCACTAAAAGGGAGATGGGATGTTGATCCTCTGGCGGGGGGACAGAGCCCAGGTCCCCTCCCTCCCTCCCTCCCGACACTCCTCCCTGCAAGTGGACCTGCCATCAGTCACGGCCCCTCCCCCGCTCCCCCTCCCCCACTCCCCCACACCCCTGACCCCCTCATAGCCTCGGAAGCCGAAATGCACACATGCAAGTTCAAACACAGGCGGACAGACAGACACACAGACTGATGGAGTCTTTTATGGGCCTTGTCACGTCTGTCCTGGACAGACATGTGCTTTAAATAAAGACAGGATTGGTTCTGGTTCACAACAGAGCAGAGGAGCGCAGAGAGAGAGAGAGATAGAGAGAGAGAGACAGAGAGAGAGAGAGAAAGAGAGAGAGAGAGAAAGAGAGAGAGGGGGAGAGGGAAAGGAGGAGGGGAGAGACAGGCGGAGCAGCATACTAATTCAACAATTTTGGAAATCACACATATTTTCATTGGGAACCATACCCCAGTGAAATTGTTACATGAGAGGAGGGGAAAAAGGGACGGAGGGATGAGGGGAGCTCCACTCTTCCCTCACTCCTTTCCTGCTGACGTGGCTTGGTGCTTCTGAGCAGCAGCAATCTCTTACTTCTCTCCTCCTTTGCCACACCCTCTCCCCCCCACTTGATCTCTTTGTCTCCCCCTCTCTCTGTTTCTTTGGCCGTATTGCCGTCCCTCTATCAACCCTCTATCAACCCTCTATCAACCCTCTATCAACCCTCTATCAACCCTCTATCAACCCTCTATCAACCCTCTATCATCTCTCTGCTTTCTCATCACCTCGTCTCTTCCTCTCCTCCATTTCATCAGTGAGTTCTACCTCCCTTCATCCTCTCTTCCCTTCTCCCCCTCCATCCCCTCTTCCTCCTCCTCCCTCCACCCCTCTTCCCCCTACTCCCTCCATCCCCGGTTCCCTCTCAAAGGGAGGAGCTCGTCTCCTCTGCGTGTCTGGAAGTGGGGACCACTTTTTAGTTGTCCTTGATGTCAAAGAGCAGAACTGAGACACGGACACCCGGATTCACCAGTTCCCAGGAATGTCCTCTTTAGACAAGCCCCCGAAAGAGTCCGAAAAACTGCGGCCGTGAAGTGAATTGGAAACCTCGGGGAGCCAGTGTGTGAGAGGGAGAGAGCAGGGTCAGGGAGTGTATCGCTTTTTTTTCGACTCGAGTAAAGTTTCCTGAAAGTGGAGCTTGGAACGCGGCCAAGCGCCTGGAGAACTTTAACCCCCCCGGTGTCAGCGTTCTTTTTTTCCGCTCGCCGTTTTCATCGAGCTTGGTCGGGGGGGGGGGGGGGTAGGGGGGGGGGGGGGGGGGGGAGGCGCAGTGGCGATCGCGACGGAGAACGGCTCGCGCTGGTCCCCAACTTGGCTGTGTGTCGAAGCATCTGGACGAGGACCCTCAAGGGTGTTTCTCTTTGAGCACAGACGGAAAAGGTGGTCCTTTGTGTTTGTCGATCTCTCGGACAGACGCCGCAATAGAGAGGATCACACAATGTTCCACAAACACTAGAACCCCCCCCCCCCCCCCCCCGCAACATGTTCTCCCCCTTGCCCTGGGAGTCCAGTCAGTGGTTTTGAACCCCCCCCCTCCCCCCTCTCCCGCCTAAGGGCTGTCTTGTGGTTCTGGACTTGGCTGCTCACCTCCCTATTAAGAGCGTGTCATGCTAATACCTTCCAGAAAGCAGCGGGTGAGATCGTTTTTCTCTCTCTCTCTCTCTCTCTCTCTCTCTCTCTCTCTCTCTCTCTCTCTCTCTCTCTCTCTCTCTCTCTCTCTGTGTCTCTCTCTCTCTCTCTCTCTCTCTCTCTCTCTCTCTCTCTCTCTCTCTCTCTCTCTGTCTCTCTCTCTCTGTCTCTCTAACTATCCCTGTTTCTAATTCATGATCTTGGCCTTGGGCCTGGGCCTGGGGTACTCTGAATTATCCGGACAACATTTTACAAATGTGCATCACACGCACACACACACGCTGACAAGCATGCACTTGCAAATGGAAAAGGAAGAGCACGCACACAGACAAGCGTGTAATAAAGAGCAAATGGATCATAAAGAGCGCATCCAAACACAAAAAACGCAATACAGAGTTGAGACGATTGTTGTTCATGTTAATGAACAACAGGACATCAAGTGTGTGCGGTCAGGAGCCCGTTCTCTCCTGACCTCTCTCCCAACATGCCACATGTTGATGTGGATGGCTGGAAAGAAACAAGTGGAGACATGCTAACATGAGGCAAACATGACAAAGGGATGATTCAGTTTAGACGCTCTCTATCTTTCACACGGGCACACATACACACGCACACGCAGGTATGTTCACGACTAGAAGTGCCCTTTGATACACAGTAGACATCCAGTGGTTTGAGAGTGTCTTTGTGTCTCTGTGTCTTCATGAGTCAGACGTCCTCGGCCTCCATCTTGGCTTGGACAGGGCGGACTGCTGCCAACTGCAGAACGACACGAGAACAGACTCTCGAGGAACAACGTGACGTGTTCCCAAATCCTCCCCCCTCTCTCTCTATATTTCTCTCTGTCTCTCTCTCTCTGTCTCTCTGTTTCTCTCTCTCTCTCTCTCTCTCTCTCTCTCTCTCTCTCTCTCTCTCTCTCTCTCTCTGTTTCTCTCTCTCTCTCTCTCTCTCTCTCTCTCTCTCTCTCTCTCTCTCTCTCTCTCTCTGTGTCTCTCTCTCTCCGGAGCTGCTGCAGCTGGGTGGTCCCTGCTTCCACTCCCGCCCCCCCCCCCCTTCCACTCTGTCCCCTGTTCCCTCTCTCCTTCCCTTTCTGTCACACTCTGGTGTGGGATGACGGTGTGTGTGTGTGTGTGTGTGTGTGTGTGTATATGGGGGCTGGGGGGGACATGTCAAATTACAAGCTGAGGAAAGGAATCATCCTACTCCACTGATGTCAGTGTGTGTGTGTGTGTGTGCCACTCCTACCTACTGTACACTTCAAAAAGAGTACAGGTCATTACTGGCTTATCTTTCAGCTGGACCCACCCATCTTCTGCACACACACACACACACACACACACACACACACACACACACACACACTGCCCTATCCCATACCTCTGGAATGTTCCTCCTCTCAGGTTGAAAGGGTTTTAAAGGCAGTGCTGACAGGGCAACCTTTGTCTCGCGTTTCTCCATTGTACCCACCTGGACGCGGTACATACGATGGAGACATCTGGGAAGCAATCACGACCCAGGCCAGGCTCCCGAACTCAGCCCTTCCACTGGGATTCTCTGTAAAGGGGCAAGAGGATGTGTGTCCATGTTTGTGTATACCTGTGGGTGCGAGTGTGTGTGGAGCACATGTGGGCAGCCAGACAGAGGGGTATGCCAGCTCAGCGTAATATGAGAGCGGGTGGTAAACCTCTCATCTCTTCTCTGTAACCAGGAACCAAACCTGCTGGTTATTCTGCTACCATTGCAACATCTGGTAGTTATCCCGTAAGCTGTACCAGGAAAGTTGATGAGGTCTAAAGAGCTCCCAACCACATAAGTGAGAACCCAACCACCACCCATAGGAACATGAATGCCAAAGAGCTTCAACTCATGGCGTCATGTTTATGTCGATTAAAAAAGGTATTGAAGGCTCATTTGTCCAATCATGTTTAGTGATTTGGTCAATCTGGTTGGTAGCTAGAACAGTGAGGGGCAATGTTATTGGCTGGTCTGGGTGTGTAGGAGTTGGCTTGGAGAATCTGGCATTCCCAGACTTTTCCTGTCTGCTGAAGGGAGAAGGTCCTGCCAGGGTAAACCCGTATGTCTGCTCCTGGCACTGCTGCCGTTCCTACCGCCCTCAGCTACAGAGTCACACACACGCATACACACAGACACACACACACACCCACACACACACACATGCACTCCTTTTTCACAGCCTCACTCGTTTTGGAACCCATCCTCGTGGTGGTTCCAAAGGTCATCCTATTTACTTTAAGATAATCATCGTTGAATCCTGTTTCCTTCCCCCAATACCCTGAGAGCATACCTTATCTGAGGCACCCCGCCATAGTGACTTTTCCATGACTTGGCCCCACCCCTTAAGCCCTGACCCTTGCCTAACAACTGGTAGGCTTTTGGTGTGTGTTCTCACTGAGCATCTGAGTCACTGCCGGAAATAGGAATCTGTTACACTGGGGTCATCCTTTTGACCTGCGTGCGTGTTTGTGCGTTCGTGAATGTTCTTAAGAGAGATTAGTAAAGGTTAGTCTAATCGGTTACCCCCCATCCAAGTTTGCACAGTCAGCCAACTCTCTAATCTCACTCTCACTCTTTTTCGTGGCAATCTGTCTTTCATCATTCGGCTCCTGAGGGCTGAGAAGGAGCTATGCCCTGAAATACTCTCTGAGTTCTCTGAGGCCTCCTCTCCTCTCAGCCTCTCTGTCTGACACTCCAAGCCTCCCCTCCCCTCCTCTCCCTCCCCCCGTCTCCCCCCGCCTTCTCTCTCTCTCTCTCTCTCTCTCTCTCTCTCTCTCTCTCTCTCTCTCTCTCTCTCTCTCTCTCTCTCTCTCTCTCTCTCTCTCTCTCTCTCTCTCTGTCTCTCTCTCTTTCTCTCTCTCTCTCTCTCTCTCTCTCTCTCTCTCTCTCTCTCTCTCTCTCTCTCTCTCTCTCTCTCTCTCTCTCTCACTCTCTCTCTCTCTCTCTCTCTCTCTCTCTCTCTCTCTCTCTCTCTCTCTCTCTCTCTCTCTCTCTCTATCAGCTCTCCGAGCCAAGCAGCATTCTTCTGGAACACAGGGCCAAGCCGTGTGCACTCATTATGGTTGTTACAGTATGTGCTGCCTTCAGTAGAGATAGAGAGAAAGAGAAGGAGGGAGAGGGAGGGAGGGGAACAGAGAGAGGGAGGGAGACAGACAGACACAGGCAGACAGACAGACACAGGCAGGCAGGTAAGCAGGCAGGCAAACAAACAGACAGGGAAAGAATGTTTGAAAGCGTGAAATGAGAAAACCGCACACAATGAGAAATCCAGAATTTCCATCAGCAGCTGGAGCTCCTTCTCCCCTCTGATATCCCTCCCTCTCTTTTCTTCCTCTCCCTCGTTTATTTTCCAGTGTGTGTGTGTGTGAGAGAGAGAGAGCTCTGCAACCTCAGGCTCCAGATCTCTGTGCTTCTCTCCCATCAAGGCGGCCTTGTCGTCCAACCCTCTGATAGACACTGTAATTTACAGTTCCGCGCCACCCAGCCTGTCTCACATTAGCAAGGGGTGTGTGTGTGTGTGTGTGTGTGTATGTGTGTGTGTGCATGTGCGAGTGTATGTTTACGACAAAACGATTACAACTTATCGCTTGTATCTTCCAAATGTTCCGCTGAGATCCGGTTGCTGAATCTAAAGTCAGTGAAAACCAGACTTGCCCCATTGCATTCTGGGACAGCAGGAACCCCTGCCTCCTGGGTGTGTGTGGGGGGGGGGGCATCCCAGAAGGCTTTGCTCTCAGGGGCAAGTGTCTGGCAGATGTGGATGGTGGAGTACAGACAGTATGCAAATAGAGGGAGGAGAGGAAAGGATGGAGGGAGGGATGAAGGAGAGAGGAGGAGGGAGGATGGGAACTGCTGCACTTCTCCTTTTTTTTTCTTGTCTTCTCCTTCCCTCCTCTCTTTCTCCTTTGTTCGTTTTCTCCCCTCCACCCCTTGCTCCCTGCGTGCCGCTGTCTGGTGGATGGATTGGTGCTGGGAGAGGGGGATGAGTGGAGGAGGAGAGGAAGAGAGGGGTTTGGGGGGAAAGGGTTTCAGAGAGACGCCACATGCTTTCTTCATTACCTCGCTCTTCCTGTGCTGACTCAGAAACACTCCCCTGATGCCACCCCCCCCCCCCACCCTTTCATTCACTCTTGCTCCCTTCAATCGCTCCCTCTCCCCCCCCCCCCCCCCCCTTCCTCCACTCTTCCAGACCTCCTCTGTGCTCCCAGTCCATCCATTACAGATCCAGGGCTGTTCTGTTCTGGGCCGAGGTGCAGTGTTAAACTCAGATGCTCCAAGACTGTCTCCTCTGAGGTTTCTTGACCTTCATTAACATCTCTCTCCCTCTCTCTCTCTCTCTCTCTCTCTCTCTCTCTCTCTCTCTCTCTCTCTCTCCCATCTTTCCTGTATCCACCTCTCTCTCCCATCCTTACTTCCACCCAATATCCCTCCCAACCTCCCTCTCAGTCATCCCTCTGCCCCCACTCCTAGCAAGTCTGCTTCTCGTCTCGCTGGCCAGAGCTCCCCCCTCCCCTTCCTCCTTCTCATACACAACCCGCCTCCTCCATCTTAACCTCCCCAAACTGCACTCGCGAGATTTTCCCCTCAAAGTTAACCGACTGTATGGGTATACTGTAACTCCTCTATTCCCCCCCCCCTCCCTTCCTCCATCCCTCCCAGCCGACGTCTTCCCCGAGGACTTCTCCATCCTGGCCACAGTGAAGCCAAAGAAGGGCAGCCAGTCCTTCCTGCTCTCCATCTACAACGAGCAGGGCATCCAGCAGCTGGGCATGGAGGTGGGCCGCTCGCCCGTCTTCTTGTACGAGGACCACACGGGCAAGCCCAGCCCCGAGGACTACCCCCTCTTCAGAGGAGTCAACCTCGCCGACGGAAAGTAGGTCTTCGCCGTCGCCTCACGTATCCGCGCGCGCGCGCCAAGGCCCGACGTGCGGCACGACCCACGGTGCCTCTGACCTTACCTTCCCCGGAGTGTCTTCACCACAGAACACTGACGCGTGCGGCGTTAGTCACGATGATACCATCTACCGTGTAACATCAAACGTCCTGTTGTCCCCATGTCAACGTATCGCGAACACACACAATACGGCACCACAGGGAACAGAGACATTTCCAGAACATGACTTGAGTGCTTGCATGAAAACGGTATATGAACAGTATATTCCAGTAACGGTATACTGCTTTGTCGGAGCTTTTAACACAGCTGAGGGACAGGAAGAGCAGACTGCAGTTTGAGCGCTGGTGTTATCAGTGATTATCTCTATCACGCTGGGAGTCAGTCAATAACATGCAGTTCAGTCAGTGTTAGTCCTCATCAAACAGAGGAGAACGCCCTCCTGTGTAATCAGACAGCAGGTGTGTGGCTGTCTGGACTTGATGAGGCCAAGGTAAACACACAAACACACACACACACCACAGACACTGGCACACACACACACACACACACACACACATAGGAATGGACACACGCACACACACACACATCCCCACCCAAACACTTGTATCCCAACTCACACATACACTCTCCGCACGATCACACACTCGCACACACACCTGGTCGAGTGTGGACACAGCAGCAGCTGAGACAGGTGACCTCTCCAAGATGGTGATTACCTCAGTCAGCTGACCCAGACCCAGACACCAGGGAGCTGACAGTTTACCACAGACTGTGCCCAAGCCTCCTGGTCTGTGATGCCTTGGTGTCCCCTGTGACTGGACCAGAGGGATGGGTGTCTAATCTACAAATACAGTTTTATCCATAAACCCTGGATTGAAGCTTGATGTTAATCTAATCCAGCCATATAGTTTCAGACGGAGCACTAAAGTGTTGGTAACAGACCATCATCCATAATTCTGTTATATAAATCAAATCAAATCTTAAGACAAACAACCGAACACAAAAAACGTTCTTGAAATAAGACCATCTTTTGATGCAAAGTGCGATGTATCCTGTGTTGAACGAGCCAGATCCATGCCCAGCCCCCTTCGTCATAGTTGCAATAGATCTCTACTGACAATTTCGCCCTCCTCTACCCCTGCCCTCTCCCCTCCCTCCTCCAGGTGGCACCGAGTGGCCATCAGTGTGCACAAGCAGACCATCACGCTCATCCTGGACTGCAAGAAGAAGACCACCCAGAAGCTCTCCAGGAGCGCCCACCCCAGCATCGACACCAAGGGCATCGTGGTCTTCGGAACCAGAATACTTGATGAGGAGGTCTTCGAGGTAGGTCCGCCGTGGGTGCCGTTTGGCGGAAGTCGAAAGGGATCTGTGGAGGTGGAATGAGGGGGGTCACAACATGACCTTGTTGTGGTGAGAGTTTTCTGGACATGGTTTGTGAGTCTGATCAGACGCCGAGGCCTTGACTCGGTGGTCGAGGGGGAGAAAAGCAGAGAACTGCTTAGTCTAGCAGCAATATTTCATTCTCAGTCTCTCTTTCTCTCATTCTCTTTTTTACTTTATCTTTCCCTTCTTCCCACTCCATCCCCCCCCTCCCTCTCTCTCTCTCTCTCTCTCTCTCTCTCTCTCTCTTTCTCTCTCTCTTTATAGCCTTGCCACGTCTTTGTTGAGTGAGAGAGAGGCATTGAACATGTGGAAACAGAGAGGATCACCCTCCCTCTCTCTCCTCCTGACTCTCTCTCTCTCTCAAGAAGATCTTTGTGGTCTGAGATAAGCAATCTCAGTTAGACAGATCGGTAAAAGCCTCCAGGCCCGATCACATCAGAACAGACCTGACAAGTATCCAGATATAAGAAACTGCGCCTCTGTCTTTGATCTCTGAGGGCAGGATTAAGGAGAAGGAGGAGGACGTGAACGAGAGACAGAATCAAAGAGAAGGAGGGAGAGGGTCAATGAAAGGAAGATAGAAAGATGCTTGATCAGCTGAGGATATGGCTTCGCGCGAGTGCCCTACAGCGATGTTATTCTTACGGCTTAAGACAAACTACGCACACACGTGCGAGTGCACACACACACACACACACACACGTATAGGGTCGTCTTTGTCCTGCCACAGTGGGGCTAGCCTAAGGAAGATTTGGAGCGAGGTTCTCAGCGATAATGAGGACCAGACCAGACCATGGACTTGAGTAATGTGCAGCCAGGTGAACTTTGACCCCAGCCCGGCTCAGGAGAACCAGGAAGAGTTATGACATCACTCCCTCTGGAATCCCCGCTCCCTCCAACCCACCTGGAAAGCAGCTTTTCTGTGGGGATGGTGTGTGTGTGTGTGTGTGTGTGTGTGGGGAGGTCATGGATATATGATGGGGCATAAAACTGATATAGAGCCCTTCATATGACCCTAGTTAACATCTGTTTCAAGTGCTTCAGCCAGATACAAACACATTCATAGCTCGCTAGATGAACATGATTCTGTCGGCGCAAAAGTGTCTGAAGCTGCAGATCGGCCTTAAGTTCTAGAAGGCGGTCGCTGTTCTTGAAGCAGAACAGGCCTGGAGGCCAGTCACCGCAGGATGCCCAGCACAACCAATCAGACGGCTCCATTTGTGTGTGTGTGTGTGTGTGCACTACACCATCATTGTGCTTCGTATGGCCTTTTGTAAAAAGGAGTTTATTAATCTTGTAAGGTTTGAATTATTCTCTCATCGTGTCTGCATACATCTGTGTCTCCTTCTCTCCCTATTTCTCTCCGTCTTCTTCTTTTTCTTCTTCTTTTTATTGTAGCCTTTAGCATCTTTGGGGGACTAGATTCAGGGGAGCGAGGAAATATTTCAATAAAAGCTGTCAGACTGACAATGACAGGCCGAACTGTTACCGTGGGGAACAGGTGGCCATTTTCTGAGCCATGTGGAAACCCTCATCTCCCTGCTGTGCCAGTTTTACAGTGGGAGATTCAAAGAGAGAGAGAGGGAGAGGGAGAGAGAGAGAGATAGAGAGAGAGAGAGAGAGAGAGAGAGAGAGAGAGAGAGAGAGAGAGAGAGAAAGGGGACAGAGAGAAAGAGGTAGAGTGACAGCTACATAGAGAGAGAAAGAGAGAGAGAAATTTAAAGAGAGAGAGAAATTTAAAGAGTGAGAGAGAAAGAGAGAGAGATTTAAAGAGAGAGAGATTTGAGCGCCTGTCGAAAATGGAAAATATGGCCACATAGTTTCCAAATGATGCTCTTGCAGCACTCCCGGCCTCCCCTGTCTCCCTGCTCTCCTGTGCGCTGCACTGCGTGTTGACGTTCGCCAGGGGCTGCAGCCAATGGCGGTGAACAGGAAAACAAAGGAAAACATATTTCATTTCAGCGGCTAACCCATTTAATTCAATCGGGTCAGGACTTTTCCAGTTGGTGTCTTTACATAAACAAGCGTGTAAGAGGCGCTGAGAAACAGACGTCTAGAAAATGGCAAATGGAGCTTGGTAAAATAGGGCGTGTGTGTATGTGAGGAACAAGAAGAGCTATATTTTTGTTTTGGAACTTTGTGTTGCCTCACAGAGGTGAGGGAGAGAGAGATCGAGAGGGAGGGAGAGGGAGAGAGAGAGAAAGGGGGGGATGAGAGAGAGAGAGAGAGAGAGAGAGAGAGAGAGAGGGAGGGAAGGAGGGAGGGAATCCAAAAGAATGGAACCTTTTTTTAGGGTTGTGTGTGTACAGTACGTGCATGGGTGCACGCGCGTGCTTGTCTGTGTGCGAGTGTGAGTGTTCATGCGCACCCGTGTGTGTCTGTGTGTCTACACTGTCAGGAGACTCAGTTTGATGTGGACCACATGCAGCAGTAAAGTAGCAGCTACGCTAACGTGGTTTGTGGTGTGGTTGTCAACATGGCCATTGTGGTTGGAGAGAGAGAGGGTGCCCAACGCATTTACAGTATGTTCCTGCCCCTGTGTGTGTGTGTGTGTCAGTCTGTGTGTCTCTGGGAGAGAGTGCTGCTTTGTTACAGTAATACCATAGTTTGTAGCATTGTTAGCTTGTTTGCATTAACATATTCTCACATAATCGCGTGGTTAGTGGTTACCTACAGCAGAGAACAAGCGACTTACTGGGAGGTTTTCCAAAGGAATGTCTGATATTTTACTGATATGGTCATATTGAGTGTGGTTTTGTCAGACAACAATTTAATTGTGAGTGTGGGTAATTGTAATGCTAATCACCGCAAATAAACTGTCATTATCCAGATGCTAAATCATTGGATGTCTTTGGTAGCGTGTGTACGAAATACTGTATCTCTCAGTGTGTGTTTCCAGTTGTGTGTGTGTGTGTGTGTGAGAGAGCACGCCTGCCAGTCGTGTCACCTCCGATGGCAGACGTCGTCGTTTCCCATTGGCTGTGCCAAGAAAAACGGGGGTGGGGGAGGGTGGGAAGATCATTTAAGGACCGTCCCCAGACTGAAAACAAGCTTATGTAAAATGAATGAGCAAGGCAGCACTGTGCCAACACAGATGGGTTGGGACAGATGTACCCCGTCTCTCTATCTCTCCATTTCTCTCTCTCTCTTTCCGTCTCGTTGGGCATCCTCTGCCTCTCTCTCATTCCAAGTCTTTTAAGGTGTTCTCTTCAGGAATGGGACTAAGCAGAGGGAAATGAGTCAGTGAGAGGGATATGTGGAGAGGTGGAATGGGAGAGAGATCAACAGAAAGACAGAAAAGGAGGTGGAAAAGATTGGAGACTGTCCGGGCATCTGTTGCCTCTGGCACGTAACTCAGCTCAACAGCTTGAGCATGTGCTGCTGTGTCTGAGTGTGTGTGCGTGTGTGCCTGTGTTCCTGGTCTAGCTTTGGGGATTTTCGACATAATGACTTGTGATCTAATTGAGCCCGATGGTACAGCACAGCTGTCCTCTCACACCACCACAGCGATCTCTTTTTCAGACAGGTCAAGCCAAGAAGGAAGTCAGACGGACAAACGAGTGTTGATAAAGACAGCGGAGGGATGACGCCAGAACAGGGGAGGAGGGAGGAAGGGAGAGTGGGAGGGAGAGTGGGAGGGAGAGTGGGAGGGAGAGTGGAAGGGAGGGAGGTCTCTGTGTAGGTGAGGCCAGTCGTGAACCAGACGCTGGAAAGAATGAGGAGTTCTCTTCGTCTCCACTGATGTCAGCCTTTGAACGGCAGCCATGCCGATGACATCATCCAGACAGGTTTCCAGGGAGCTGAAGATAGGTTGTCCCAGGTTGGGGGTGTTCAAACGGGGGCAGAGGAAGGAAGGGGGGGGGGGGTGGTGTTGTGAGGGAGGACGGAGAAAAGAGAAGAGAGTGAGAGAAAGACGAGGTCGGGAAAGGTCGCGCATGTCAGGCTGAGATGGAAGGATGAGGGAAAGATGGAACGAAGGAGGGAGGCGAACCGGGGAAGGAGTGAGGTCACTGAGAGAGAGGAAGATAGAGGGGGCGAGCGAGGTATGGGAGGTAGAGAGGCTGAGAGAGAGAGAAAGTAGGGTTGGTAGAAGAGGGAGGGAGGGAGGGAGCAGGCTGTCTGTGCCTGCTGTGGAAGCTAGCTAGCACCTTGAGCCAGGAAAATGCAGTAAAACACGGGAATACAGAGGACTGATCGTTAAAATGGTTCCATTTGAGATTGTTGTGCTGTGAGGAGATCCACGTGTTTCGATCCCTCCTCATCAACCTAGCCTATGTTGTGTTCCAGAACAGTATATCTCCCCCCATAGGTGACAATAACACAGTCAAGTCAAGCACAGTCATGTACAGAAAATACGCTTACTTTTAGCATTTGTGCCTTCATCTCCACTGCTACTTCATCTTACTTCCTTACCTTAGTGTGGAAGATTACCCATTGGGTTACAGCCCCTGTAGTTGCCATTTTGGCTCAGTTGCTGTGTTTCCAGTTCCCTGGTGTGAAACTGGCACCAGTGATGTCACCCGGCTCCTGTTGGGCTCCTGGTTTATTGTCTGTCTAGTAACATTGTGGTTCAGACTGCAATCTGAGCTGACCAACACCACACACACACACACACACACCTTAAAGCTTTCTGTACTCCCCAGACATGTATGACTACTCTATTGTTTAAACAAGACATTACGTTGTTTGCACTTGACCTTATAAGTCTTTACCTAGAATGTGGTCCTACGACCTTCCAAAACTCTTAAACTGAGAGAACTTAATGTGTGTTTGTGTGTGTGTGTGTTTGTGTGTGTGTGTATCAGGGCTGGAACAACAGCGGTGCTGTTGATGGATGCTAGGTGAAGGGATAATGCCATCTCTCAGCAGACCTATTAGAAATGACCTCATGAGTTTAGGGCCACACACACAGAGACACACACACACACACACAGAGACACACACACACACACACCCACCCACACACACAGACCCACACAGGGACATTGAGGCTCAAGAGCGGAGGCTTAGCTACAGTACTCTCCAGGGTCGTCGAGTACTGAAGGGCCTATGTTCAGTCTGTTACCTCAATCATGGTGCTTCAACACATCAGTCAGCACTGGCTTGGCCTCTAAGCATTTTATTTGTTGTGCGCTTCAGCACTTTGGTCATTAGACTATCAGGTTTCTGATAGGAAGTCTGCAGAGAATCCAAAATGAATGCTTTTGTGACACACTGTGGAACAATTCATAGAATAAAATGTTGAAAAAAAAACATGTAAAAAAAACATGATAAAAAAAAAAAAAAAAAGTATCTAGTTTGATGACACCCCTCCTTGCTCTATCAATACCACACCACACCACAGCCCAGTCCAGTCCAGCTGTGTCACATGATCCAGGCATAAAGGAGCATGGATCAGAACCCCAGGCCCAGAGATGAGGAAGATTACCGTCCTGGATCGCCAGCAGCGTTTACCTACAGTCATTCTATTACACACACACACACACACACACACACACACACACACACACACACACACACACACACACACTCATACACACACACGATAGCCCCCCCTAAATCTGGGAGCCAGCACATGAGCGTTCCCTCAGCACTTCTCTGAAGCTCCCTGCACGCCGCCAAACCAAACATTGCCAGGGTGTACTTCTACCCGGGCGCCTGTCAGAGACGAGGGGAAAAGAAAATGGGAACTTGGCCGGCCCGTGATGTTGAGTGGTGGAGGCGAGTGTGAGACAGGTGTGGGGAGGAGGGGTGGTGCGTGTCGAGGGAGGGAGGGAGGGAGGGAGGGAGGGAGGGAGGGAGGGAGGGAGGGAGGGAGGGAGGGAGGGAGGGAGGGAGGGAGGGAGGGAGGGAGGGAGGGAGGGAAGGAGGGGTGGGGCGGAGGGGAGGGGAGGGGAGGGGAGGGGAGGGGAGAAGTGCTCTAGATATCTGTGTGTGCAGGGCAGGGTAGAGTCGGGTCTGGGGTATGAGTGAGGTGGTCGACCCGTTTGTTGTGCTTGGCACCGGACCTGAGCCCTGGGACACAGCCACGGTCTGGAAGGGACGGAGTGTGTGTGTGTGTCTGTGTGTGTGTGTGTGTAAAAGTACACTATATGGGTATGGCTGGGTAACAGTGCAGTGACAGTGCACAGCTAGCCCTTGTGCATGCATGTGTGTGGCCACCAAGTCATTTGGTAGGTACGGTGAGTAAGTAGGTACATGTGGCTGTGAATGCATGTTGATTTATGGCCCCCTGTGCAGGGAGCTGACCTCTGCAGTGTGTTGTTTGGTTTCTGCGGTCAGGTGGAGAATGACCAGGCACCGGGTTGTGTGTGGAGACTGGAGACAGAAGGCTGCGAGCTCGAGGCTGGTGGCTGGAGGCTGGGGTTTGGGGTGGGGGCTGGAGGCTGAGGGGTCTGTGCTCTGGGGCGGCTGTGTAAACAAGCCGTAGAGTAAAGGAGGCCTGACGAGGCAGTCAGAGGTGGACCTCCCAGAGTTCTGCTCTCTCTCTCTCTCTCTCTCTCTCTCTCTCTCTCTCTCTCTCTCTCTCTCTCTCTCTCTCCTCTCTCTCTCTCTCTCTCTCTCTCTCTCTCTCTCTCTCTCTCTCTCTCTCTCTCTCTCTCTCTCTCTCTCTCTCTCCTCTCTCTCTCTCTCTCTCTCTCTCTCTCTCTCTCTCTCTCTCTCTCTCTCTCTCTCTCTCTCTCTCTCTCTCTCTCTCTCTCTCTCTCTCTCTCTCTCTCTCTCTCTCTCTCTCTCTCTCTCTGCCTCTCTCTCTCTCTCGCTTCTCCCCCTAACTGACACCTGAGTAGAGGAGAGCAGGGCTGTAGACTAAGGTTCCAGTAGGCAGTAAGTGCTGCGGTGTGCTGTGGAGGCTAAACAGAGTCATGACAACCGTCCATGGGGACCTGGAGCAGGGATGGGTGAGGGGAAGGAGACCCCGGGTCTAACTATGGAGTGTCACTTTCTCAGGACCCCAGCTCACCCCCACCTGAGTGGATCTGTGTGCGTGTGTGAGTGTTTGTACGTGTGGGCGGTTACGTCACAAAAACAAGCCTCTCCTGGGGTAATAATTCACCTCATGCTTGAAGTGTGATTGTTTGTGTGTGTGTGCTTGGGTGTGTGTGTGTGTGTGTGGGTGCATGCTTGTGTGTGTGTATGTATGTCTGTGTGTGTGGGGGGGAAAAGAGAGTGAGTACACGAGGAGGCGACAATGTGTGAAAACGAGGGATCATTTGTCCAACTTCCAGTAATTGAGTGGCTCTCCTAGTTCAGTTCGCCCATCCCTGGCTATGCTATCTGCGCACAATTTGTCCGATCACAATCCTATTTTCACGGTTGTCAATGTCAATATTCTCAAAAGGGGCTGATGTCAATGTCAATGAAGCAGTCTCGATGGATGGATGGCTCGAGGTGTCTCCTGAGGGGGTTGGCTGGGTCGAGACAACAGCGTAGCGCCCTCCTCTGGATACATTTGGAACAGCAGGCAGTAGTGCTCCCAAGGTCTACATGGTGATCTAGAACTCACTATCAAGTGCACTGGAGACTGTGCACGCTGGCACGCACCCACACACGCGCGCACACACGCAACCAAAGACGGTGTTTTTTAGTAGTCAGAGTACGAGCAAGAGCGCAGGCTTGCTCCTCTATAACACTTTGCTGCAGGCAGCAGTTTTTCCACTCCGAGCGTGAAGCGCCAGCAAGGGGCGAGTGGGGGGACGGGGGACGGGGGGGGATGGGGGGGGGCGGTGAAGGCTCGTATTTCAGCCCGGCCCGGAGAGATGCTGACGACTGCAGGACTGTTATTGTCTGGGGCTGCTGCGGCAGCGAGCTCCGCTCCGGAGGGAGACGTGATGCTGCGGGAGCTGAGGAGGAGGCCGCCGTCATCGCTCCGTGCCGTGCGTCTGGCATGAGAGCCGTTGGAGAGGTTTCCGTCGTCCTGCCAGGCTGGTGGTGGGGGGGGGTGGTGGAGGGGTGGGGCGGTGGGGCGGTGGGGCGGTGGGGCGGTGGGGCGGGGTGTGGTTTGAGAACGGTAGTTGGTGTGTGCGCTTGGCCGTCTGTGTGTTTTTTTTTTTGGGGGGGGGGCGCGTGTGCGTCTGCTTTAGGTCGGGGTGAGAAAAGCAGCCCTTTTCAACCTCGGTAGCCTTCTGATATCTGCGTCTCTCTTCTCTCCAAACCACTGTGTATAACCTCTCTCTCTCTCTCTCTCTCTCTCTCTCTCTCTCTCTCTATGTCTCTCTCTCTCTATGTCTCTCTTTCTCTCTCTCTATTTATGACCCAGCCTCTGAGCTCAGCTGTGTTCCAGCTCATGCAATGCGCAGGCCAGAGTGTTGGACGTGGTTAAATGTATGGACAGATGTGCTTGAATGCTTGGCTAGAGAAGCGTTGGCTCCTCCATGCCCTAGGAGCCTGTAAATCATTGAACTCTGACAGGCTCTCCAATGCCAGTTTATACAACTCTTGGCTGGCTTTTGTGGCCCTAAAGAGACAGAGGTTGGGCCCTTCCAAAGACAATTAGAACCCGGTTCAGGGGCCGTCTGGGTGGATTCTAGCTCTTGACAATCGTTTCACTGTATGAAACTACCTTTATGGGAATATGTTCTACATTTGATTGTTGAATTGTTGTTATTGTTGAATCAAGAGTGAAATGATCCCCATTTCATTAAAGCCCAATCCAACTCAGTGGTGCCGAGCCTTGTCTATCCCAGCCCATCCAAGCCCAGTCCGACCCGCCCCACCCCAGCCCCAGCCCCACCCACCCCAGCCCCACCCACCCCAGCCCCACCCACCCCAGCCCACCCCAGTCCGACCTGCCCCAGCCCAGCCCGTTCTATAATGTCCTGTCAAGCCTAGCCTAGCCTAGCCTGGCCTTCCTTTTCTCCGTTCAGAAAACAACTCCCTCGCTCTCCCTCAAGACTTTGACTGCTGAGATACAAAAAACCCCACCAAATACAGGCACCAGCTTTTGCTTCCTTAATATGATAATAATAATAATACATATGATCATTCATAAAATACTACCCACTACCGGAGTGTGCGTGTTTCTGTGTGTGAGTGATTGCTTGTGTGAGTGTGTGTATGTGTGCCAGTGTTAGTGTGTGTGTGTCTGTGTGTGGGTGTGTGAGTGTGTGTGTGTGTGTGTGTGTGTGTGTGAGTGAGTGTGCATGTTCTCACTAAGCGTGCTCTGAGGTGATGTTCTCATTGCTTGTGTCTGGATCAAATGAGTATTGTGCCACGTGTGTTAGGAATTCCCCCTGGCACTCATCCTACTTCCCCGGGGAGCAGAAGGGGGGATGGAGGAAGCGAGGAAAGGGAAAAGAACAGTGATGGTTACGGCTAACTACCGTCTGTCTTAGCTGCTAACCCCCCCTGCTATGCAAACTTCTGTTTTTGAACTTTCTGAAGAGATGTTTTTGGCCACACTATCAACAGGCTCAGAGTAAGAACAGGTCACATTCGTATTGACTCATAAAGCCGCGTTTCCCAGATTCGTTACGAAACTCTTAACGCCGAGAGCTTCTTAGGAGCGTTCTAAGAGCATTCTGAATCAATATCATATTATCATATCTGTAAGAAAACGGGGCTCAGACCATATATTATAGAACACAACACAGTTTGTGTAGCAGTTACAACAAGTTCATTTGCTACACAGGGATGGAGGCAGATGGAGGCTTATCTCCTCTGTTTGGCATAGGGATTTGGAGGCAGGTAGAGGCAGGGGCAGAGGCTCAATTAGAACTGTTGTGGTTTGAACCTCAGCAAGAGAACAATGCCGTTAGCAACAGACTGTAGAATTAGACTTGGACAAACAGAGGGAAAGTTGAGTGGTTGCAAACTTTAGTCTGGCAGACCTTGTTACTTAAAGCAGAACAAACCAACCAAGTTGCACTTGTTTTTGTTTCTACAAAACATAAGAATCATATACCTGTGTGAATATTTGGTTGTGTACTGTATTTAAAGTATCTAAATATTAATTAAGAATGTGAATTGTTTGTGTGCGTTTAGTTTTTTCATGCTAGGATTAGTACTACTTTTTTGTTGACTCTTTGGCTTCAGAAGTTGAGGGAGATGTTCAGTTAGAAGCTTTGCTGCAGAGTCGACAATGTGTGACTTACACACCCGACTCCCTCTGTAGCCTGGTGATCCTTCAGAACCTCCTTTTCTTTTTAATGTGTTTCTCTCTTTCTCCCTCCCTCTAAGTCCACTCCCTATCTCCTTCATTCCATTTCTCTCTCTCTCTCTCTCTCTCTCTCTCTCTCTCTCTCTCTCTCTCTCTCTCTCTCTCTCTCTCTCACTCTCTCTCTCCCTCTCTCCCTCTCTCTCTCTCTCTCTCTCTCTCTCTCTCTCTCTCTCCCCCTCTCCCTCTTGCTCGTCCTCTCTTTTTCCTCATTTCTGTCTCTACAGCATTTGTCTATCCTCCTAATAATTTCCTACCTTCCTTTCCCTCATATGGTCCTTCTCTCTCTCTCTCTCTCTCTCTCTCTCTCTCTCACACACACACTCTCTAACACACATCCTTTCTCTCACTCTCCTTCTCTCTCTTTCTTCTCCCCTTACAGTGAGTGAGTGATCATCTTGTTCTCATTAGGTGTGTGTGTGTGTGTGTGCAGGCTAGCTCTCGTCCTCTCCAGTGAACACATCAAGTGGATCTGTTTGTCTGACAAGACAAGCTTGAAGGCACAATCACTCATGACTTTTTAACTGTTGGGAAGAGATTACGGCATTCGTGTTGACAAAATGATTAATCTGGAAAACAGCAGTTGAAATTGTCATACACTGCAGGCTGTTTAGTTGGTCCATGTGCATGTGTGTGTAAGACAACATGTCTGTGTGTGTCTCTGTGTGTGTGAGAGAGAGAGAGAGAGAGAGAGAGAGAGAGAGAGAGAGAGAGAGAGAGAGAGAGAGAGTGTGTGTCACAGTGACTCTATCCAAGTCCTGTTCCCTCGCCTGTCCCATAGCTCCAGGCCAGAGTTCCTTGACCCTTAGTCATGGCTTGTCCCAGTCTCTCGACCAAGTTTTGTGTGTCCTTCACGCTTAACACTGTTAAACCCAGATGTGTTCTCTACTCTGTTATTTATCCAACAACTTCCTCTGGAAGTCATTGGGGGTGAGACTAATCATTTCAGTTATTTCTTCATTTGTTTGTTTGTTAATATCCATCAATACTTTCTGTTCTGGTCTGATGACTTCCTGTTTCCTGTGTGCTTCCAGGGAGACATCCAACAGCTGATGATTGTGGCAGATCACCGCGCTGCCTTCGACTACTGTGAGCACTACAGCCCAGACTGTGAGGTCCCAGCCCCTGAACAGCCCCAGAACCAAGACCCCAACATGGACGGATTTGTGAGTTGAAGCAGTTCCTCTCCTCTTTTCTCCTCAGCTCTGCTCTCATCTGCTCTCTCTCTCTCTCTCTCTCTCTCTCTCTCTCTCTCTCTCTCTCTCTCGATTCCTCTGTTCACTAGAAAACATTGAAAAAGGAATTAAGAGTAAAGTTTGTGAAAAACTATAGTAACCTACAGTATACAGTACCAGTCAAAAGTTTGGACACATTTTCCCATTCCATGTGTCCAAACTTTTGACTGGTCCTGTATGTGCCTTCATACCCTTATCTGTAATGTATATTAAACCCAAATCTATAATGTATCTTAATACCCCAATCTACAATATACCATCATGTACAATATATCTTACAGTAATACCCTAATCTATAATGTACTATTATATCCTAATATATATCATCATCATTAAAAGTAACATCCTGATCTCCCTGGGCTGCAAAGGCTGCTAGAAGGACCTGTGTGTGTGAGAGAAAGGAGCAGCCCCTCTGTCACCAGCCCCTCTGTCATCAGCCCCTCTGTCATCAGCCCCTCTGTCACCAGCCCCTCTGTCACCAGCATTTCTGTCATCAGCCCCTCTGTCATCAGCCCCTCTGTCACCAGCCCCTCTGTCATCAGCCCCTCTGTCACCAGCCCCTCTGTCATCAGCCCCTCTGTCACCAGCCCCTCTGTCATCAGCCCCTCTGTCATCAGCCCCTCTGTCACCAGCCCCTCTGTCACCAGCCCCTCTGTCATCAGCTCCTCTGTCACCAGCCCCTCTGTCACCAGCATTTCTGTCATCAGCCCCTCTGTCACCAGCCCCTCTGTCATCAGCCCCTCTGTCACCAGCCCCTCTGTCACCAGCCCCTCTGTCATCAGCCCCTCTGTCACCAGCCCCTCTGTCATCAGCCCCTCTGTCATCAGCCCCTCTGTCACCAGCCCCTCTGTCATCAGCCCCTCTGTCACCAGCCCCTCTGTCACCAGCCTCTCTGTCACCAGCCCCTCTGTCACCAGCCTCTCTGTCATCAGCCCCTCTGTCACCAGCCTCTCTGTCACCAGCCCCTCTGTCACCAGCCCCTCTGTCACCAGCCTCTCTGTCATCAGCCCCTCTGTCACCAGCCCCTCTGTCACCAGCCCCTCTGTCACCAGCCTCTCTGTCATCAGCCCCTCTGTCACCAGCCCCTCTGTCACCAGCCCCTCTGTCATCAGCCCCTCTGTCACCAGCCCCTCTGTCACCAGCCCCTCTGTCACCAGCCTCTCTGTCACCAGCCTCTCTGTCACCAGCCCCTCTGTCATCAGCCCCTCTGTCACCAGCCCCTCTGTCATCAGCCCCTCTGTCATCAGCCCCTCTGTCACCAGCCCCTCTGTCATCAGCCCCTCTGTCACCAGCCCCTCTGTCACCAGCCCCTCTGTCACCAGCCTCTCTGTCACCAGCCCCTCTGTCACCAGCCTCTCTGTCAACAGCCCCTCTGTCACCAGCCCCTCTGTCACCAGCCCCTCTGTCACCAGCCTCTCTGTCATCAGCCCCTCTGTCACCAGCCCCTCTGTCACCAGCCCCTCTGTCACCAGCCTCTCTGTCATCAGCCCCTCTGTCACCAGCCCCTCTGTCACCAGCCCCTCTGTCATCAGCCCCTCTGTCACCAGCCCCTCTGTCACCAGCCCCTCTGTCACCAGCCTGTCTGTCACCAGCCTCTCTGTCACCAGCCCCTCTGTCATCAGCCCCTCTGTCATCAGCCCCTCTGTCACCAGCCCCTCTGTCATCAGCCCCTCTGTCATCAGCCCCTCTGTCATCAGCCCCTCTGTCACCAGCCCCTCTGTCACCAGCCTCTCTGTCACCAGCCTCTCTGTCACCAGCCCCTCTGTCACCAGCCTCTCTGTCACCAGCATTTCTGTCACCAGCCCCTCTGTCATCAGCCCCTCTGTCACCAGCCTCTCTGTCACCAGCCCCTCTGTCATCAGCCCCTCTGTCACCAGCCCCTCTGTCATCAGCCCCTCTGTCACCAGCCCCTCTGTCACCAGCCCCTCTGTCATCAGCCCCTCTGTCACCAGCCCCTCTGTCATCAGCCTCTCTGTCATCAGCCCCTCTGTCACCAGCCCCTCTGTCACCAGCCCCTCTGTCACCAGCCCCTCTGTCATCAGCCCCTCTGTCAGGGGAAAGCCATGACAGCCGACACAGAGCTGATACAAGGCCAGAGTCAGACGGCATCAACCATGCAGGAATGATAGCTGCAGCACCTAAATACCTGCCTAAGCCTGCAGCGCTCCATTCTCCATGCTCGGATAAAGGAGCTCTGTCTCCATGTGTGTAACCAAGGTGTGCCGGGGCTCAGCCATTGGCTCGCCGTGCCAATCCACCACGCCCTTGGATGGCTTCCATCTGAGCCGCTGGAAAGCGTTGATCTCAGTTCTGCTCCGAGGAGGCCAAGCACACCGCCCCACAGCAAGACCCTGGACGTTTCTGGGTTGATTCTGGATTCTGCGAACAAGGAGGAAAATGACTTTGAAACCGTTGAGGTTTTTCTTGAACAGCTGTTTCAGTTTGCCCCCCCCCCACACACACAGACACATACAAACACACACGTACACACACCCCACCTAACACACACACACATACTGCCGACATGTGTTCTATTTGTTACTTGCAATCCATCTCTTGGGGAACTGAGGGATACCCCCCCCCCCCTCCAACCTACCTACACCCAACCCCGCCTCCCAATGCCCTGGCTCGCCTTGTCGGCAAATACGCTTCGCAAGGTCTTGGAACAAGGGGCAGTCAGCAACAAGATTTGAAAATGACAGATCCACGCTTGACAGATTCATTTGGAAACGTGCCAATTAAGCTTCATTTGCCTCTCCCCCACACCTCCCCGGTAACAAGTAGCAACGCATAGTTTCAACGCTGCTGTCAGGTGTATTTGGAAAGGAAGAAGGAAGACATAGATAAGTCAACATTCCTGGCCTGTTTCTGGCCTGACTCTGGGGTCAGGGGTCTGGTGCTCCCAAAGTTCAGCTTCACACATCCGGATGAGTGATGATGCACCAATGATGGGCTTTTAAAGCTCTGAATGCATCTTTCATATCACCTAAAGAATGCCAGACACACAAGTGGCTTTCTCTGAAGGAAGCCTCTGTTGGTCTTTTTGTTTCCTCTCATCTGTTCTACCTCTCTCTCTCTCTCTCTCTCTCTCTCTCTCTCCCTCTCTCTCTCTCTCTCTCTCTCTCTCTCTCTCTCTCTCTTTTTCTCTCCCTCTCCTCCTCTTTCCTTCTCTATTTATTCATGTATATATTCTTCTTAACAGTCTCTCCATCTCTATTCCCCCCACCTGTGCAGACAGAGGAAGAGGACAGCTACTACTACGAGTACCCCTACTATGACGCCGACATGGATGGCAAACCCTACGAGTCATCTCCCGACCTAGACGAAGCTGTGACAGAAAAGGTACCCCGTCCATCCCTGCCTCCCCCGTCCTCCACCCTCCATCCCTCTGACTCTCTCGTCTTCTCTCCTTCACTTCCTCTCTCCCTCCCCTTTTTCCTTTGAGGGGCGAGGGCTTTATGCAAAACTAGTCTCATTCACTTTTATTGTGACCAAAGTTAGTTATTTGTTATGGGTCGTCGGGGTTGTCATTGAGTATCTCCTCCAATTGTGATTACTCTCATGTGACCCTATTCAACCCAATTGATAATAAAGTTATGATTTCTGTTTTCCAGGCTACCGTGGGAGACCGTGTGGTGACTTCAGTTGTGACCTCCATCAAGGGGTCGGCTGGTGCAGAGGGAAAAGAACTGACCGGTGGCTCGACAAGAATCGGCAGTGCCAGCTCCTCCGGTGTTGCCAGCTCATCCGGTGGTGCCAGCTCATCCAGTGGTGCCAGATCGTCCGGTGGTGCCAGCTCGTCCGGTGGTGCCAGCTCATCCGGTGGTGCCAGCTCGTCCGGTGGTGCCAGATCGTCCGGTGGTGCCAGCTCATCCGGTGGTGCCAGATCGTCCGGCGGTGCTAGTTCATCCGGTGGTGCCAGCTCATCCAGTGGTGCCAGCTCATCCGGTGGTGCCAGATCATCCGGTGGTGCTAGCTCATCTGGTGGTGCCAGATCGTCTACCGGAACTGGAGGCGGAGCTGCGGCCACCACTGGCGAAGACGTGTTCGGTGAAGACGCGTACGGAGAAGACGGGTTCGGTGAAGACGCGTATGGCGAGGACTCCATGCCATATGACCCCGATGAAAACTATGGAGAGTACGATATGTCCTACAAAGAGTCTACCGCTTCACCCGAAACCTCCTCCCGCAGCTTCACTATCACCGGCACCGGAGCCGAGGCGGAACTAGACCTGGGCCTGGGGTCCAAACTGGACCTGGGCACCGGGGCGGGGATTGAGAAGATCATAACTGGAGGTGGAGGGGGACACACTGTCACCATGACGCGCAATAAGACCCTGGTGAGTAACACAGCTTCTTTCAGGGCATCTCAAAAGTCAGGGGAAAGCATCAGGTCAAAGCATTCAGAGGAAACGGATGTTGTTCGGTAACAATCAGAGATATCTGGTCAAACTATTTTCCTTTCATCTTTTCTCTTTGCGCAATTTTTTTCTCTCACTTTCTTTCTCTCTTTTCGTTCTCAATCTCTCCCTCTCTCTCTCTTTCTCCCTCTGTTTCCAGGTGGGAGGAGCCTATGATGAGGATAACTATGGTGAGGGTTACGACCTGTCCTACGGTGAAGAGGATTACTCTATGGGGGGCACCGGCGACAGCAGCAGCACCATCACCATTGCGGGCGGTTCCTCGTCTGCCGGGGGCGGCTCCTCGTCTGCCGGGGGCGGTTCCGTATCTGTCAGGGGCGGTTCCTCATCTGCCGGGGGCGGCTCCTCGTCTGCCGGGGGCGGTTCCGTATCTGTCGGGGTCGGTTCCTCGTCTGTTGGGGGCGGAGCTGCCAGCGCCGGGGCTGGAGCCGGGGGCTCCGTCGCCACGGGAACGGGCCAGGGCGGGGCCGGGGAGGACGATTTCGAGAATTACGAAATGTTCACCGAGGACATCAAAGACTTTGAGGACAAGGATGGGTACGACTCCTACGGAGAGTACTCGGACAAGGTCCTGCCCGCTGAAACGGACGAATACTACGGACAGGTAGGGATGAGGATCGGGAGGATGACGTGTCTTCGTCGAGGGGCTCGCTTGGTTGAGGGGCAGTTCTATGGGCGTGGGTGAAGCCCTCTGTGAGATAGCTTGTAAAAGGGGCTCTGACAAATACATTTGATTGGACGACTGTCACGTCGAGGGTCGTCGTCGTCATCGTGTTAAAGGCGTGTTGGTTGTGTGCGCCCCTCGCAGGTTGACGGAGCTCGCGGAGAGAAGGGTCAGAAGGGAGAGCCAGCCGTCATCGAGCCTGTAAGTAGTGAAGCTGAATCGGGGAGGGTTGGAACAGCACCAGGGGTCTGAGTGGATGAGTGTGTGTGTGTGTTGAGTGGGGAGGGGGGGGGGGGGGGCTGACAGAACATCATCAAGAGCCCTAGTAATGGCATGCGTCTCAAGGACAAACACACCCTCTCCGGAGCCCAATCAGAACCAGACCTCTCGGGTCCCAGTCAGAATCCCCCGGGTCGTGCCTGGCTGCATGTGGAGCGTCAACATGGAGGATGACCAAAGGGAGGGCTCTGCCTATTGTGCAGTGTCTCGACACTGGCTGGGCCGGAGAGAAGCCAGCTAGGAGGGAGAGAAGGAGAGAGAATGTTAAAAAAAAACAAAAAAAACAGCGGGACAGATAGAAAGAGAAAAAAGGTGAAATCAGGAGAGATTTGAATGACCTGACGTTGTTCAGTCTTCTTCAGAATGACTTCCTTAATAGAAGTACTTTAGAAAAAAACGAAACACAGATGGCCGACTTCAAACACACCGAACTCAGCTGTGTGTCTGTGTGTGACAGAGCACATCCACCGTGTTTAAGCGTGTGCGTGTGTTTGTCATACCGCCCAGGACGAGTTAGCCTGTGAGCCTTGCCTCCTGCTCAAACTGTAAATACACGAGTACAGTCACCGATGCAGTCCCCCTCCCCAAACACACACACACACGCACGCACACACACACACACACACACACAACTCTCTATGTTTACTGTAGTGATCAGTCACTGTTAACTTGCACCAAACATCACGACCCATATGTCCACACACAGCCTTCAGGTGTTTGACATTAGCTCAGAGGAGTGATCGGACCGTACGTTGCTGTGCACACACACACACACACACACGCACAAACACTCACACGGACGCACATACTGTGTAAGTTAGAAACAGCGAGGCAGTAGGGCCAGGTCCAAGCTGCAGGAGAACATTTGTGCCCAGTGGAAAGAGGCTCAAAGGCTCTCGTGATTCCCTTCTGAGGGTTAGGATATGTTTACAGGATGTTTGTCTCCACAGTAAAGCTGGTCGCTACCCTGTCACCACAACAACAGCCAATCGAGAAGCCTCGCAACCACGACAACGGACAACAACTGAAAAAGTGCTAATATCGAGATTTCACGTGGAGAACCGTATAGTTAGCCTGGCTTTGCCCACCAATTCGTGACAGGGATTGAGTCGTTAACCTGTCCGTTTTTATTGGAATTCCAAGGGGCGGTATCAACAGGCACAGATCAAAATGCCTCTGGAAGGACGGATAACCAATCAGAGCAACACAATGTTTTCTTGGTTGTTAACAAAAATACCTCAACAGTGCTTCTGTAGTCATTAAGTTAAACCCGCCCCATCTCAGATAAATGGTTGTGATTGGTCCGACCAGATTCTGGTCCCATCTGTTTGAATGGGAGGTTGGCCAGATCCATAAAACGTGAGCAGGCAGATTGATCTGGTTCCCAGGCTACCATATAGCACCCTCTTAAAGCAAACCCTAAACAAATCCACATTTTAGTTTGTTTACTTACACAAACAATTTAAAACGTTCTACATTTTAGAGTAGTGAGTGACACTCATAGCAAGAAACTGAAACTTAAGCGTATTAAGCGTACTCTCCTGCAGCAAAGACTACTTGTAGTCATCCCTACTCCTGATTGGACAGACCTGACTTACATCCGATCCCAGATCAGCACCTTGGAACCCTGGGAGATCTTGAGGAAAACACAGAGGCAATCACAACCAGCCAACCAGAGGGCTTGTTGGATGGTTTCCACAATCCCCTCACCTCCCATGAACTGTTTCTTCAGGTTAAGATGAAGTGACAGAGAGGAATTCAGATCACGTCAGCTCAAACCCTCCTGGATGGAGGACAGATAGGCAGATGTGTTAAGACATGCAACCATGAATGTGTGCGAATTAATAAATAATCATGCAAACACAGTCGCGCTCACACACACACACACATACTCACAAACACACACACACCGAAACTCAAACACACAAACACATTGAGTGAAAGTATGATGTGTATGTTTAAAGATTGTGGCTGTTTACCAAGTTGCTATATGTTTGTATGCATTTCCAACGTGTGTTGTCTAGTGTGTGTTTTCTAATGTGTGTGTGTTTGTGTGTGTTTCAGGGCATGCTGGTGGAGGGTCCCCCTGGGCCTGAAGGACCAACAGTAAGTCATCTCCCTCTCTCTCTCTCTCTCTCTCTCTCTCTCTCTCTCTCTCTCTCTCTCTCTCTCTCTCTCTCTCTCTCTCTCTCTCTCTCTCTCTCTCTCTCTCTCTCTCTGGTAGTCCAGCCCGGGCCGTAGAGGGAACACTATGTACCGTACTCCTCCCTTCCCTGTGAACCTGGCAACACAAAGAGAGAGAGGAGACAGAGAGAGACACAGTTTGATGTCAGCAGGGCCTCTTGCCAGCCCCAAGTTCCCTCAGCCCAGATAGTGTTAGCATCCAGTGGTGTGGGTATTTATGTACAAGTATCATTTAACGTGAGTCATTTGCTCATATGATGATATCTGCTGTGTCTCTGCAGGGTCTTCCTGGACCCCCAGGAGCCTCTGGAGCCCCAGGCAGCTCAGGAGAGCCCGGGGAGAGGGTAAGTAGTCAGGGCCAGAGCCCCGTTCTCCCCACCGCACACACTCATCCATCCCTGGCTGTGCCAGGGACTGGTCTGGTCTGGAGCTTGACATAGGTGCCTGTGGCTCCAGACATAGTTCTCATCTGACGTCTCTGTCTTTTTGTCCTTTTCTACTCCGTATCTCTCTCTGTCTCTCTCTCTCTCTGTCTCTCTCTCTCTGTCTCTCTCTCTGTCTCTCTCTCTGTCTCTCTCTCTCTCTCTCTCTCTCTCTGTCTCTCTCTCTGTCTCTCTCTCTCTCTCTGTCTCTCTCTCTCTCTCTCTCTCTCTCTCTCTCTCAGGGCCCTAATGGTCGTGCTGGTCTTCCTGGAGCCGATGGTCTGCCAGGACCCCCAGGGACTGTCCTGATGCTGCCTGTAAGTACATAGATCAGAGAACACGGCTTTGATCCGGAAGAACATCCATAGACCCCGTCGTCAAGCGTGACGACACACTCCATGCCGCAGAGGTCTGCACATGTTCCATTCAGAGTGAAGATCGTTGGGTGGGTTTTTCCGGCTGGTGTGCTCTACTCCGGCCTCTCTTCCCGCACGTGTCCGTCCGCCCGCTGAGAGAGAAGGCTCTCTTGGGCGCGTTAGTCACGCGTTTCATCTGGTCCGGTCGTCCAGAGATCATCTGGTCCTTCGTCTCTCTGCGAGGTGATGAGTCATGGTCATGGCGTTTATGGGCGGGGCCTGTGCGTGATGTGCGTTTCCCTGTGTTTCCTGCCCCCGAGGTTGATCGATGTGTGTTCAAATGCGGAATGCGGGGAGTCTCCTTTTAAATGAGTCTTCCTCTGTGGGCTCATATGGACCACCATATGGCCTATCAGCACTCTAGCTCCCCCCAGTGTTTATGTGAACCTGTGCGCAACGTAAAGCTGCAGTCGGTAACATTGTAAAATTGGGATAAATGAGGAAAACAAAGGAGAAACACTGGCCCCAATTTGTGTCTGAACTTCGTTGCTTTCATCCAACTTGAGTTAGACTGGCTTTGATTTCACAAGAAAAGCCAAGTAGGAGGACGTGCCTCGCCAAAGGTGATTGGCTGGAACAGGATCACTGGAACATAATTGGCTGGAAAGTAGCGGGCTGCTCCCAAATTCGAAATGGACATTTCACTGGCACTGAGCTGTCTGTGTTGCTAAACAACTCTCAGAGGGCCTTATTAGCCAACACAAGGCTTATAGGAGACTAAACCTTTCCTTTTTTCCTTTTTCAATCTCACCTATTGTAAGTTTAAGAAAAAAGGCAGCGTGGTGCAGCCATGTCATGCTCGGTCGTTTTAATAGGATAGTCCTTCACCAAACTCCCAGGCACACTGTTCTTCTTTCTACTCTTCCTTTTAGTTCTGGTCACCCCAACCCCTTTTCCATTGTTTCTGTTTCCATCAGAAATAGTGGTTCTGTTGCCCCCCCTCCAGATTTCCTCTCTGTCTTAATGAGATAATTAGGCTGCACCCCCTACTGTACTGCTCCACATTCTTCAGCCCAAATGAAAGTGAAGTATGTGTGTGGTGGTGGGGGGGGGGGGGGTTTCAGGAAGTCGTCCAGCCATAGACAGGAAGTGGAGCGGGACTGGCGAGTTTCCTGTGATCACAGCTGCTTCAAGCTAAAGTTAGCATTCCTGCACCAGCTGTCAGCCAGCCAGCCAGGCTGACAGCCGACCGTTAGCGGGTAGCTGGCAGGCCGGCTAGCGTGATCTGTTCTCCAGGTGTGGCGTGGGGGGGGGGTCTCCGGGCTGCTAGGTCACGTGTCTGTGGAAGATGGCGAATGGGGGTTTCTGGGGTACGGTCTGGTCCCCCTGGGATGGTCAAGCTGCACAGACCTCCTGCAGCTTGAAACTGAATTCCTGTGCTACCATCTAATGATAGCCATATGTAACATGGCATGACGGTCACGTGTCTAGCTGTGAGCTGTTCGACTTTATGAGTTGAGATGGAAAGCAGCTAGTTTCCAGGGGTGTGTTAGAGGTAGAATGCCCAGTCTCTCTCCAGGGAGATTGTGGGGTCATGTGGTGCTTTCTGTCCCAGGGACCAATAGGGTTCAAGAGCACTCTGCACTGGAGACGTGATAGGCTTGATGGGAAAACGGACGCACGGACAGACATGGGCAGACAGACAGACAAACAGACTGGCAGTCAGGCAGGCAGGCAGATACATAAAGACAGGCATAGAGATGGACGGACGGACAAACAGACCGATAAACATTGGTTGGATGTTTGCTCGTGTTTGTTTTTTGTTTGTTCCCTGAAACAAGAGCAGAGGAGACGTGATAAGATTAGCTCCAGACACCAGTTACAAAACATTGTTAAACTGGGGTGTAATACTCATCATCCACCACTAGATGGAAGTCAAGGTCCATTATTTTCATCTGAGAACAACACATCTGAGGAAAAAGCCTTGCGAAATTAGAAGTTAAACTTGCAAATGACAAGTTTGTAAGTGTGTAACTTACAAATGACACCGTCTCCTCTTATAAAGAGCAAACTATTCATACTTGTTTTGATTAGTTGTTATATTTACAGGTCTTGATACGAGATGTTTAGTCCCCTAGAGTTTCTGCATAGTGGGAGCATAAGCTGTGCAACACTTATCTCTGTGGGAGATGTTGGGGT